>NC_091750.1:37494588-37504588 GCF_043380555.1 Nothobranchius furzeri | reverse complement strand
TTCTTAAAGCATCTTCCATCATGGAAAAGGCCTTCGAAACAGGAAGAAGCTTCTGACCGAAGCATTACTCACGCTAGTCTCAGGAATTAGAAGAATGACACCAGAGAGCTGAACATGACAGGAGTCTTACTTCCTGATATTCTGACATCTCTCCTCTGATTGGCTAACAGCAACGCGACTCTACCACTCACTCTGTCTGCTCTCCAACGTTGATGTTTTATCTCCACTAATAACACAAGCCTGGAGGAGTTCTGCTGTGTGGTGGATTGCTAATGCTAAATGCTAGCTTCTGCTAGCTGAGACGTTCTCGGTTTCCTGGACGCTAAACCAACAACAGCCTTCCCCGTCGTGAGTCCAGATGGGTGAGTCCATGAATGTTAGTGACAGTGTGACGTAGATCAGTCAGGATTTTCTATCCTAGAGTTTCACCGTCTGTTTTCCATCAGAAGCTACTGCAGCAGATAGGTGTAGGAGACTATTTTCATGTTCAGCCTGCATGAAACACTCAGAGTGACCCGTTAGAATCAGAGACCATCCTTAAAAATGTTCTTCTCAGTGTTCCACACCTTTAACTCATTCACTGCCAATGACGACTAAAGTCGTCATTTGCATCTTTTTACCGTGTGGGCGTCGGACGAGCCCCCGCACCGTGAGAACAAACATCTCAGCTCTAAAGCCGATCTTCATCCGCATACGTCACACGTCACGTGATCAGGAAGCAGAACATCCCTGTGTTAGGAGATCGTTTTTGGCCGCTGCTGTAAAAAAAAAAGTGAGGCTCGAACCGGAAAAGCGTCTGCCGATCACAATTCAACATGGATGATGAAAGAACGGATAAAGCTCGAAACGAGCAGATCCTTCCTGATGTAAGAGGTGAGTATCCGCTCTGTTTTGGTTGTTTTGGCGTCGACATCATCCTAGCGCGCAACGTTCTGTCACTCTTAAAAAAAAACAGTAAAAATGGTGAGAAACGCTGGCAGCGACGGGCTTCACCGATCAGGAAATGGCTGGCAGCGAATGAGTTCAAACCAGGTAACACCGAGCTCCGAAGCTTTAATGTGGCTTCTTCGAGAACAAAACTGTTTTAAATGACAGAGATTAGCAACCAATTTATTAGCAATCTGACTCGCCACGAGTGTCGTTTCAGATTATTACTTCCTGTTTCTAGAGACTCCACCCACTGTGACTGATGTCAAATTTAACTAAATAATTAAAAATCCTATTTAAATATGTTTAAACAGAACGATGAAGACGTTCACTCACCGACGGATTTAAACCCTCCGAAAAACTCATTAGTTTACTCCTTTATCAACTTCTGACTCGAGAGTTTTAAGATTTAAAATCAATAGAGATAAAAGTTTGATGTGAAGCAGAGTTCTGCATTTTACTGTCAGATATTAATATTTAATAAGAATAAAAATCTCTGCATCAGCAGCTGAGAGAGAAACGGCTTTACAGACAGACGTACCAAAAATATCATTATTATTATTATTATTATTATCATCATTACAATTATTATTATTATCATCATCATTAGGGATGTGAATCTTAGAGCAACTCACGATTTGATTCAATTCCGATTCTTGGGGTGCCGATTCGATTCAGAATCGATTCTCAATTTAAATCGATTCACAATCTAACAAAGAGTGTCAGCTCCAGGATGAACTACTTTGTTGTACAAGTCAGTTAAAGCTATGGGACATTTTTATTTGACTTTAAACTGGTCAGGCTCCAAATATGCAAATTTACATTGTAAACTAAAGTGATTCTAAAACTGTAAACAAAAACAATCTTTTGACCAAAAGGCAACATTTATTTTTGCTTACCTTGTAAAATATAACAAATCTGTAGTTACCCAACAGTAGCTTTGAAAGTAATATGGTCAAATACTTGTCAAGTATGTGTAGAAACAAGTTACATGAGTAATCCTGAGTACTCGTTTATCAACTTAGAAAATAAATATGAGAATATCTCAAATTTCTCAGTACGGAAAAAATGACATTCAAGTGCCCTCTTATCAACAGATTCAAACATAAATCATCTCAATTTATGGGACCACAAAAGTAATCAGAGTACTGACTCTCCTAACAAAGATCAAAAAAGTGCATCTCAAACCTGTAACATGCCAAATATTTCAGTTCTTGGAATCGATTCTGAATCTTTGTGAATCAATTCTGAATCTTTATATGTAAGGGTCCCGATTCAGACTTGAATCGACTTTTTTTAGCACCTCTAATCATTATTATTATTATTATTATTATCATCATTACTATATTATTATTATCATTATTATTATCATTATCGTCGTCGTCGTCTTCCTCCGCTTATCCGGGTCCGGGTCGCGGGGGCAGCATCCCAACTAGGGAGCTCCAGGCCGTCCTCTCCCCGGCCTTGTCCACCAGCTCCTCTGGCAGGACCCCAAGGCGTTCCCGGACCAGATTGGAGATGTAACCTCTCCAACGTGTCCTGGGTCGACCCGGGGGCCTTCTGCCGGCAGGACATGCCCGAAACACCTCCCCGGGGAGGCGTCCAGGAGGCATCCTGACCAGATGCCCAAACCACCTCAACTGGCTCCTTTCGATCCGGAGGAGCAGCGGTTCTACTCCGAGTCCCTCCCGAATGTCCGAGCTCCTCACCCTATCTCTAAGGCTGAGCCCGGCCACCCTACGGAGGAAACTCATTTCGGCCGCTTGTATCCGCGATCTCGTTCTTTCGGTCATTACCCAAAGCTCATGACCATAGGTGAGGATTGGGACGTAGATCGACCGGTAAATCGAGAGCCTGGCTTTCTGGCTCAGCTCCCTCTTCACCACGACAGATCGGCTCAGCGTCCACATCACTGCAGACGCCGAACCAATCCGCCTGTCGATCTCCCGATCCCTCCTACCCTCACTCGTGAACAAGACCCCGAGATACTTAAACTCCTCCACTTGAGGTAGGACCTCTCCCCCGACCCGGAGGTGGCAAGCCACCCTTTTCCAGTCGAGAACCATGGTCTCAGATTTGGAGGTGCTGATCCTCATCCCAGCCGCTTCACACTCGGCCGCGAACCTACCCAGCAAGAGCTGAAGGTCAGAGCTGGATGAAGCTAGGAGGACCACATCATCCGCAAAAAGCAGAGACGAGATTCTCCTGCCACCAAACTCGACACACTCCACACCACGGCTGCACCTAGGAACTCTGTCCATAAAAGTGATGAACAGAACCGGTGACAAAGGGCAGCCCTGGCGGAGTCCAACCCTCACTGGGAACAGGTCCGACTTACTACCGGCTATGCGGACCAAACTCACGCTCCTCTGGTAAAGGGACTGAATGGCCCTTAACAGAAAGCCACCCACCCCATACTCCTGGAGCGTCCCCCACAGGGTGCCCCTGGGGACACGGTCATAAGCCTTCTCCATATCCACAAAGCACATGTGGATTGGTTGGGCAAACTCCCATGCCCCCTCCATCACCCTTGCAAGGGTATAGAGCTGGTCCACAGTTCCACGGCCAGGACGAAAACCACATTGCTCCTCCTCTATCTGAGATTCAACTATCGATCGGACCCTCCTCTCCAGTACCTTGGAGTAGACCTTTCCCAGGAGGCTGAGGAGTGTGATCCCCCTATAGTTGGAACACACCCTCAGGTCCCCCTTCTTAAAGATGGGGACCACCACCCCGGTCTGCCACTCCCTAGGAACTGCCCCCGATGACCACGCAATGTTGTAGAGACGTGTCAACCATGACAGCCCTAAAACATCCATAGCCTTGAGATACCCAGGACGAACCTCATCCGTCCCCGGGGCTCCGCCGCTGTGTAGTTGTTTGACTACCTCAGCAACTTCTGCCCCCGAGATCGGACAGTCCATCCCCAGGCCTCCCAGCTCTGGTTCCTCCTCGGAATGCGCATTGGTGGGATTGAGGAGCTCCTCAAAGTATTCCTTCCACCGTCCGATTACAGCCTCAGTTGACGTCATTATGTCTATTATTATCATCATTACTATATTATTATCATTATTATTATCATTATTTCTATTATTATTATTATTATTATTATTATTACTATTATTATCATCATTACTATTATTATTATTATCATTATTATTATTATTATTACTACTACTATTATTATAATCATTACTACTATTATTATAATTACTATATTATTATTATTACTACTATTATTTTCATCATCATCATTATTGTTATTATTACTAACACCTTCAGCTGATTAAAGACCTTTGAACTGACATTAATAATCACAGAATGACGACACCGTTGTCCACAACTAAAGGTCTCTGGGGGAATCTGGGCGGAGCTTCGTTTTGGTCCACATCCCATAAAAACCTGACCTTTTCTAAATGTGCGCGGCGGCTTTAATCACAGCCCTGCTTCTCTACTTAATTAAATTGTCTTTGGCTGACGGGGGATGAATGAAGCCCCAGAGAAGCTGCAGCTCCGAGCCGCTGCTCTGACACTTGTTGGGTGTTTATGAAGGAAATGACACGTTTAGAGAGAAGATAAAAGACACCAGGAGGCAGCTGAACGCGCTAAATCACCAGATCATCTAGTTTCTGTGTTCTTTCAGACACTCGTGTTTGTAAAGCTAAAAAAAAAAGGTCATTTTAATCATCTACTCAGATCCTTTACTCAAAATCAGAGTGTGTGTCAGCAGGAGAAAAGTCCTGATCCGGTCCAGAAACAGGAACCAGGTCGGTGTGCAGACAGTCAGCTGAAGCAACTCAGGTTTTGAACTCATTTCTTTCACATCCTAATCAAGATATTTGCTTATCCCTCCACGTTTCCCAACTCATTAAAGCCCTCTGCTGTCATTGTAGGAAAAAAGACTCAAACTGGGTGGAAAATCAACCAGATTCTGCAGAAGGAACACAGAAAGTCCTTCAGAAGGCCCGGAGAACCGATGATCAGAACCACCTAAACAGATCAGGACGTGTGCAGAGGAAGCCCCAGTATCGGCCCGTCGCTGCTCCACCTGAGCAGCTCAGCCTGCAGCACGGAGGTCAAAGGGTCGCCATCTCCGCAGCGAGGCTGAGACTGCGAGCATCGAGGTCATGTGACTCAGCGTGAAGCCTCTCCTGGCGAGGCCGAGCTTTTCATCAGCGTGGAGCGGCGCGTGGGAGGCCGGCTTGGAGTACTCCCGGCCCACTCAGCACTAGTGTGGGCCACAAGCTGCACCAGCAGGAGGGAGAAGGAAAAAAACACATTATGCAACCAGCGAGGCATTGTGTATGGTGGAAGGGTTGCCACGGCAACAGGACTCAGAGACCTGAGCAGAGGAACCAGCGCCGTTGGAGGAAGGAAGAGAGTAGCAGATAATCCTGGGTTGGGTGTTCGTGTGCAGTTATGGGTTCTATCTGGGTGGTACCGAGACAGAGGGCAGAACCGGTACACAGAGAGCAGAACCGGTACCGAAACAGAGAGCAGAACCGGTACACAGAGGGCAGAACTGGTAACGAGACAGAGGGCAGAACCGGTATACAGAGAGCAGAACCGGTACCGAGACAGAGGGCAGAACCGGTACACAGAGAGCAGAACCGGTACCGAGACAGACGGCAGAACCGGTACCGAAACAGAGAGCAGAACCGGTACACAGAGGGCAGAACTGGTAACGAGACAGAGGGCAGAACCGGTATACAGAGAGCAGAACCGGTACCGAGACAGAGGGCAGAACCGGTACACAGAGAGCAGAACCGGTACCGAGACAGACGGCAGAACCGGTACCGAGACAGAGAGCAGAACCGGTACACAGAGGGCAGAACTGGTAACGAGACAGAGAGCAGAACCGGTACAGAGACAGAGAGCAGAACTGGTACCAAAAGAGAGAGCAGAACCAGTACACAGAGGGCAGAACTGGTAACGAGACAGAGGGCAGAACCGGTATACAGAGAGAAGAACCGGTACAGAGACAGAGAGCAGAACTGGTACCAAAAGAGAGAGCAGAACCAGTACACAGAGGGCAGAACTGGTAACGAGACAGAGGGCAGAACCGGTATACAGAGAGAAGAACCGGTACAGAGACAGAGAGCAGAACTGGTACCAAAAGAGAGAGCAGAACCAGTACACAGAGGGCAGAACTGGTAACGAGACAGAGGGCAGAACCGGTATACAGAGAGAAGAACCGGTACCGAGACAGAGGGCAGAATCGGTACCGAGACAGAGAGCAGAACCGGTACCGAGACAGACGGCAGAACCGGTACCGAGACAGACGGCAAAACCGGTACACAGAGGGCAGAACTGGTAACGAGACAGAGAGCAGAACCGGTCTCATCAGCACCAAGACGTTCCTCGTTGGTGGGGAGAATAATGACATCTGTCATCAGAACACAAATCTCTAGAATCCAGTTATGATCATCAATATGGAACCAAATCTGATGCTGGATTAAAAGAACGGTTCTGTAATCCTGACCTTTATCAGCATGGGTCACAGATTGTACCCATCCCTCATCTTATTTGGTCTCACACACACACACACACACACACACACACACACACACACACACACACACACACACACACACACAAAGTTTATCTGCCAACACAGTTGAATAAATCCAATTACCCTCCACTCATTACTGATCCGATCCAGTCAGCTGACCGTTTAACTGGAGCTACAACAGAACATCAGCTGATCCACATCAGGATGGAGAGGAACCCTCTGCAGCTCTGCGTTGTCAAGGAGACCAGTGGTAAACATAAAGTGATGTTTACATTTTTTTTCAAGCATCTTTGTGTTTTAGGGATTTTTCTAGTTGTTTATGCTGACTCAGCATTTCCCTGTTTTCTATTGCTTCTGCCTGTCGCCGTGTCACTTCTTCTTCTTCTGTGGGTTTTCTGCTATTTTAACTAATTATGAGAAGTTGCCGTGATTCAGGACTTCCCGGCTGTGGCTTTGTGACACTTTTTAGGATTTTCAGATTCTTGTGATTCTTCCTGTTCCTTCAAACACGAAGCAGGACTAACGAGCCGATCAGAGAGAACCCAGCCATCATGGTTTAGAGGACTAAAACGACCAAAAGAACTCAGCATCATCACTAAACAACGTTAATGCTAAAACACAATGCTCATCTGTTCTGCTCTGTTCCCTCCATCCTCACTGCAGGTGAACCTCAGAAGCATCAATGCTAAACCCTTCTGAATGTTAGAATATGTCATTAGAAAATCATCAGCATAAAGAGCAATAATCCACAAATGACGATGGGCCTTTATGTTAAAGGGGCATTATGGAAGTGTGACAGCCAAAACATGTATAGAAATAATAAATGTCTTCTTCATACGTTCTCCTGCAATGCCCTGGTCCTGTAGAATGAGCCCTGGCATTTTTACTGTGATTGCCTGTTTTTCTGTAAAATCACAGAAAAAGAGAGATGCTCGGGTCGAGCAGGCTGCTTCATGCGCGTTCACGCTCAGGCATCGCCCGTAGCATTTGCTATCCGTAGCTTTAGCAGCAGAGAGAGAGGCAGTGCCACTTTGTCGCTGTTCCTAACGCCTAGTGACAAAGCTAGCTACATTTCTGAGGACCCTTAGCTACTTTCTGTAGAACTTTCTTCTAGATATTTCCTGCAAATTAGCAACAAAATAGCCATTTTCACTCCGAACCGTTCTTTGAACGTTGTTTCAGCTGTCATCAAGGATATAAATGTTACAGATACAAAGGACGTCACTGGCGCTTTAGCTCACCTAATAAGACGTTGGACTCTCGTGCAGAAGACCTGGGTTTGATTCTGGATGTGAACATAGTTTATTTAGAGTTTATTTTTTACATTAATGGTATATTTTTTTACAGTAAGATGCTCAAATTTTTATTTGAGACTCGCCGAACGGCATTAAATTCACAGATAAAAAAGATGTGGGTTCAACTTTCAGTTTGGAACAATTTTTCAAGCAAGGGAAGGGAATGATCTGAGCATGCAGGAGGACTGACCCATCATAAACCTTTGTCGGCTGTGCTGAAGAGAAAGGTACAGAACCACATTATTTAATTAATTAGCTGCACGTTCTCCTGTCCTCTGTCCTCCGGACCACACACACACACACACACACACACACACACACACACGGAACTGTCTCAGCTGTTATTTTCGTTAAGGAGTGTGCACGTACAGCATGCGCGCCTCGTGCACGAGCCTACCATTGAAGCTGCCATTACGTTTTTGGCCTGAGGGGGCAATCGCGAGCATAAAAATACAAAACTCTGTAAAGTCCCTTTAAGACGAGAATTAATCACAGTCTGACAATAAATTAAACTAAGATTAACAGAATAGAAAATCATACTAAAGTCAGGGCTGCTGCTCGAAAACAGGAGGTGCAACAGGGATGGGGGGGGGGGGGGGGGTGACAGACCTCATCAAGGCCACCCAGACTGACCCCCCCAGTGATGTAAGCAGGGGTGGGGTGAATGTAGGTCAGCAGCCGGGTCACTGTCTGTGGCGCTGCAGCAACATCAGGAATCCCAAAGTCGATGAGTTTATTTATTTAATCACTTCATAAATAAAATAACTGATAAAAAATATATATTTAAAAAATAAACAGAACATTTTCTTCAGTCATGCAAGCCTACGTGGACGTGGTGCACATAAGCCTGCTTAGTGTTCATAGAAACTTGTGTTTGGAGCATTTCTGCAGAGGAAGAACCCAAATGCTGCTTCACCACACACACACACACACACACACACACACACACACACACACACACACACACACACACACACACACACCCGTGGTAACTACTACAGCTGCAGGATGGGGGGTGCATGCAGCGGTCAGACTGATGCAGACTAATGGTGAAGACACGAGGTACAGCTGACCCGAGGTCGTTTGAATGACGTCATCAGAACTGAATAAAAGAGCCGGAGGTGGTTTGTCGTGACAGAACCAGTTCCCTCTGCAGGCTCTGATCCGACAGGGCGGAAATCACAGCTGATGTTCTAGAACAAAAAGGTGGACTGTTGGGATTAAATTAGACCACAGGAAAGCCAAAATACCACAGAATCAACGACTGGCTGGTTTAAACCAATCTCTGCAGATGAAGCCGGTCGTTACGGCCACACACCAGCAGGTGCAAAGTCCCAAAAGTCCCGGTAGAGACACAAGTGTCCAGGATAGACAAATCTCCACCGGAACATTTACGGACACTCAAATGACACGACTGCTGTAATCTGCCGTTTCAAGAGTTTCAGGTAACTTTCTCCTGCTCCTCTAAGCTCCATCGAAGCTAAGAGTCGTAACGATCCACGAAAAACCTCCCGACCCAGGCGGCTGGAAGACAAATGTTCAGAAAAGAGTTTGAACAGAAGAATAAACTAGGGGAATAATCTCAGGGTACTGGGTCTAACCTGGGATTAGCTGGTGCACACCAGAGGACGGATGGATTATTAAAATATTCCAGCGTGGAGGCTCGGCTGCGTCGGCTTTGGTGTTTGACAGCAAAGCTCTAGTTTAAATGACTTATTTGATTCAGAACAACAACAGTTACCCAAAAAAACCACAGCAGGGCAATTATCCGATAAAACGATCACTTAATCCCGGGAGAACAAGCCTCAGGTCTGACACTGGAAGCTTTGCGAGATCCTTCTGAGGGACAAACCACAGCTGCAGGTCGCCTCCATTACAACCTGTAACACTCCAGCAGCTCTTCGCCAGTTCGAGGAGGCATCATGTAGAAGATCAGAAGCTGTGAAGTCTTCACTTAATCCCAGATTATCTGAGGCTTGAAGCAGGAATTTCCTGCCCATCAGTCCATTGATGAGTTCAATGGATTTTAGTCAGAAACCTTCCAGACAAATGCGGCTATAAAATAATCCTCAGCATAAAATTCCTCTTCAATTTGCTTTCCACATTTGGGATAACGGGATGAATTATTGCTCAACACGGAGGCTCCTCCCGTTTCCCTCGTCTACAGGAATACAAAGCCATGATTCCGGCTGCTGTGGAGAAACCTCACCTCTCCTCCTCCTCTTCCCACAGCTCACACGTCCAATCTGCTGGATCCTAACGAAGG
>NC_091750.1:37347088-37489588 GCF_043380555.1 Nothobranchius furzeri | reverse complement strand
TTGAACCGGAGAAATCAACGTTAACAATATAAGGGAGTCTGGTTCGGGTGGTGCGTTCACGTCTCTGGTAAATCCCGGAACCAGACCCGGGGAGCGACTTTAACCTAGGGCGCGGATACTTCAGACATCAACGGTTACTTATCCAACACAAACGCCAGCCAAGATTTAGCGGATATTTCATAAAAACAAATAGTTCTTCTATAAATCTGTTCAAAACTGCAGAAAATCGGTAAAGCTCTATTGTTTATCTGTTTTCTTGTGGTGCCGTAAAGGCAGCATCAGTGTACCAGCTGAAGGAACTAATTTGTCCGCTAGAGGGCAGCAAAGGCAGCAGAAATATTTTATTTGAAATCAACATATTTTTAGGAAAAAGTCTGTCTTTTGGGGTGATAATTTATTATTTCATATAGAAATTGCGCAGGTTCATATTTCAAAAAGAAATATATTGCTAGTTTAACCACAACACAACCAATAAAATCATACAAAAAGTATTTCAGTTTTTCTGTTTAATGCCTGGTGTTTGTAAAAATCACCAATCATCACATTACATTTTTTGTGATCAATTTCATTTCCACAAAGAATCATACAAATAATCAGGAATTGTTAACATTATTTATTCACTTGTATAATCAAATATTTCAGCAAAATACAGTACTTCCACAGTTTGGATCATGTTTAGAAATATGATTCTAAAATAGTATTTTATCCAAGCATCGTGTCTGTTTTGTGTAAAACTGTTTAAATAGTTAGAAAATTAACTCAGCAAAAATAATAAAACAATTATTATGTTTAGAAAAACCTTCTATGTGAATCGGAAAAATCTCAAGAATAATCAGGTCAGTTTGCTGCTTGAAAAAGTATTTCCGTTTTTATTGACATGTAAAAACAGTAGTGTCTGTTTAAGAACATCACCTCTAAAAACACTGGAGAGGAGTCAGTTCAGGTAAAGGATCTGGTTAGGATGTCTCCTGGATACGGGCACGTCCAACCGGGAGGAGACCCAAAGGAAGACCCAGGACACGCTGGAGGTGTTGTGCTTCCCGTCTGGTCTGGGAATGCCTTGGAATTCCAAAGTGCCTGGGAAGAGGGAATTTTTGGCCTATCTATTTAGGCTGCTGCCCCTGCAACTCGACTCCAGATAAGCAGAAAACAATGGATGGATGATTTCTAAAACAAATTATTTTATCTTAACAAGATTGCTCTTGTTGAGAATGTGTGCACTTTTATCAAGAAGTAGTAGAAAACATATTTAGTGGGTAAATATCCACAGGAAAAGATCAGTGAGGCTGCGTCCAGCACTTTACTCTGCATGCATTTTGTTTGTTTGCAAAAAACTGTGTTTAATATTTGTTTGTATTTTCTGTGAAGCAAAGCACTGAAAACATCTATACATCACTTAAAGCTAACAAAAGTGCCTGAGGCTCAGTGGGCTCTGAGTAAAATGGATAAACTCTGCCCTCTGATGGACAAAATCTCTCATCGCATCAGAGCGAAACCTCTGGATTTTGTTCAGGTGAGATTTTTGGTCAATCTCTGAAGCATAAAATAATATAAAACTGAAACCATTAACGTTTGAATAAACAATCATAATAAAACAAACATTTTCTGAAGTAAATCCGAATCCTGGATTACGTTACTGACTTCCTGTGGGATCAAAAACATCATACTCTGCTGTGATTGGCTAATGTTCATGACTGGCGAGAGCAAGGTGCACGTGCGTCGTTTACACTGATTCCAGGTCGGTTTTGTCAGCTTTTAAGTTGTCGCAAGGCCTCGTGTGCTGACCTAGAAGCAGTAGTTTGCGTGAAAGGGGTTAGTGAACCAGAGCTAGCTTAAACCGAGGGTTTACCGTTTTCGTTAGCCTTGACAGCTAGAGTCAAACGAGGGAAGTTAAACTGGACCAAACAAGGAGAAACTAACATACAACAACTTCTCAAGTAAGAATTATCAGGTGTTTAAATGATAAATTATAAATGGCCCGCACTTGTATAGCACCTCTCAGAGTAAGGACTCCAAAGCGCTTTACACTACAAGTGTCTCATTCATCCTTTCACACACACATTCACACACTGATGGTGATGAGCTACCATGTAGCCACTGCTAGCCCTGGGGCGCACTGTTTATTAATTATGCTGGTTTTGTTTAATTATGTGTTCTTTGCTTTACTGTTAGCCTAATGCTAATTACATCACTGCTGTACACCTGGAGCTCCCTAATTCTTCAAATCACAACAAAATATATATTCCAGTAAACGTTTTTTTAGAGGAAAGTTCATTTTTGTCTTAAATGTTGTAACGTTGTTATATTCAATAGCAGACTTAAAGGCACAGTGTGTGATATTTTTTTTTTTACCAGTTTACTATCAAATCCTGTTTCCAGTTCACAAACTTGTGCTTTTTCTCTAATATTTCTCACCAGCATCGATTCTAAATATTCTTTTCAACTTGAAACTCTACATTTTTATATACATAAACTGTGGCCGATGCTCTATGGTCATCCACCATCTTAAAATACAGTAGCTGTTTAGGGACATACGAGCTCCACGTTACCCGTTTGGACTGTGACTGTAACCTGAAAGAACCAGCAGAGGGCAGCAGTGCGCCCTGAAAGCAAGTCTGCTATTTCAACTAAGAAATAGAAAAGAATAGCTACACCGTTGCTGTACTTGTTAGTTTGTATAATAAACAATTAAATTAAAAACACATAAAACTTGTCAGTTCGTCATCATGTCCAACACAAGGACGCCACATATGTTCAGACCCCCGTCCGCTATTAGCTGAATGCCAGCCTTCTAGTGTCTCTGACTCCCAAACTCACCTCAAGTTGTTCATTCATCTTTTCTTAGTACCAGAACTCCCGACCCGGTCCCAGCGTGTCAGTACTAGGGTTGTGACGGTGTGAAAATTTAACCTCACGGTTATTATGACCAAAATTATCACGGTTTTCGGTATTATCGCGGTATTTTTTAAACGTGCTACATTTTCAGACAACAAAATAAATCCTGTACATCAGGAAAATATTGTCCTCAGTTTGTGTCTAAATTTTGTCTAAAATGTGTTATTTTGTAATTATGTTGTTTGTTTACATTTTTCCCCTTTAGTCTTTAAAATACCAATATTTGCCCATAACTTCTATTTTTTGTCTGTTTGATGTCATCATTTTAAAAGTATTACATCAGATGATACTCAGTACTCAAGTAGCCTTCTAATCAGATACTTTTTTTTACCCTTACTTGAGTAATAAACCCTATATCAGGAAAATATTGTCCTCAGTTTGTGTCCTTCCAGTGAGCTTTGCAGATGTGGGAAAATGTCATCAGGCAGTAATCATTGTTAAATTCATAATTATTCTCGGAGAGAGACCAACTCTTATCTGCCCCTGGGAGCCCCGTAATGCATAGCGTCATTTCAACATGGGGGTGTCCGCAACACGGTTTATATGCAGGTAGCGGCGCTGCGGCTGCTTTATATAGCGACTCGTTGCATTCTCCCTCAACCCAAATCCTCGGATCACACATTTTAGCTAAAACGCTAACGTTAGCTTGCCTTGCGTTGACTGTAGAGTTGTGGGTGATGGTCACGCAGATGTGTCATGAGATTTGAAGCGTTGCTGCCTTTCACAGACACTTTTTCTGCACGTGCTGCAAACAGGATAGCCGTCTTCTATCAACTGTCCCTCGGCATTCTTCAAATATCCAAAAGATGCCCGTACTTCCCACTTTGTCTTCTTTGAGGGATAATAAATGTCCTGAGCGCTGCCGTCTCCTCCTTTGGTCATTATTTCAGCTTTAGCTTCAAGAACGTTTTGGTTGTAAACAACAAAGTGCGCATGTGCTGCCGGCAACTTCAGCAGATGATACGGTGGCTGGTAAGGGTCACCGCGCCTACACCGCAGCCACGGTAAACCCACCGAGATAATATAGTTTTAAAAAACAAGACGGTTTTTATTATTGTGAACTTTTTTACCGGGGTTTACCGCTACACTGGTTACCGTGACAACCCTAGTCAGTACCAGAACTCCCGATCCGGTCCCATTGTGTCCGTTCCAAAGTCCTTCTACTCAAGTCTCCTCTCTTCCTGCAGCCTGCCGTCTCGCCCAACACGTTCCAGCGCTCGTCTGCTAGCCAGTGGCTAAATCAGTGTTTGTTTACTGTATCTCCACAACACTACTAACAGCGATGTAGTTCTCCACGCGTTACACAGACGCTCCGACTCAGAGGGCTTCTTCTCAAACGTTACCTTTAGGTTTGGGTCTCCTTTTGCTGGTAATCCGTGGGAGTTTACACGCAGCATACACAGCGTCTCCCCGGCTCTAGCCATGGCTAACTAGTAGCTTGTGACATCCATCTCCACCACGCCAGCTGTGAGCCACGGTTAGCTGGTGGATGAGTCAGCATTGTTTACTTGATCTGTGGCGTGTCCCCGGCTCACCAACCCTCATTCACCAGCTGTGGCTAACGAGCAACCAGTGATCGATTGTAGCGGCAGCCACTTTGTATACATCGAGCGCACCACGATCCACGTGAAACTGGTGCTGTGGGAAATTATGTTCCCCTGAAATATTCTGTTTCCCTTAGGCCGGGGGTCGGCAACCCGCGGCTCTGGAGCCGCATGCGGCTCTTCCATCCATCGGATGCGGCTCTCTGTGCTTGTATAATAATGAAAGGATATTTAAATAAAATGCTTTATATTTTACTGCATTAATTTTACATCTGTATGCCAATTCTAAATGTAAGGATTGTCTGCGTAAACCTGAACAGTTCCAACCCAGTCTTACTGTGAGACCGGGTTGACGCGTCACGCTTGTGCGTGATCATAGGCGCATTCTGAGCTGAAGACGATGTGAGATTCTGGGATTCTCCTCAGATCCTGGATGTGTCGCCACATTGGAGACAGGAACAAGCGCTATTCAGCCAAAGTTTCATAATCAGGGAACATTTTCTAAGCGGCAAGTCTCGCTTCAGTCGGAGGAATCTTCCCGCATGCGCTCTGGTTCTGCGACGTGCTCCAAGCCCCTCTCCACATCTTCAGCTCGCTGTGCGCCGTACGTACGCGCTGACAGTGAGCTGCGCCGAGCTCAGTGTCCAGCTCAGATGTTCAGAAGGAAATCTTTTCTTGAGTGATTTAGCTACATCTGCAATGTGCGTAACGAATAAAGTGTCAGTTCGTCTGCTTGCGTCGGAGTAATTCTTTCTATTCTTTCTCCGTCAAAATAAACGGTCAAATACGAGAACTGTCCGGTCAACACAAGCCCTGCTTGCCTGTTCTGTATTCTTGTGAAAATTATTGCAAAGAGATATAATTTAACTTGATTACCACCAGAGCCAGGCGCACTGCACCGTTATCTCCGTCACTGTAAACGAGGGAAAAACAAATTGATCAGATCCTTTTCTGACCTTCCCCACCTACAAAGTTTAATTACAACAATCAAACGTGACAGAGCCTGGATTTGTATTCTGAACAGTCTGAACATGTTTTAAAAAGAAGCGTATGACAAAAGTGGCACCTGCTCAGTAAAACCATCAACAGGGTGAAAAATATCACAATATTGTCGGCAGAGACGGGCTACAACTTCTGGATCCACTTTATATAAATCGTTTTATTGATTATCGTCTTATGAAAGATAACTTTGATGTACACGAGCGACGGGTACCGGCTGCTGTCACCTGTTGTGATTGGTTAAAGCAGCTCTCTGCTGTCTGAGGGTAGGCCCCACCCACAACACCGCGGCTGCTTTGGCTCCCAGTGTTTTCTTTACTGTGGGAAACGGGTAGTAATGGCTCATTGATGGGAACAGGTTGCCGACCCCTGCCTTAGGCAGTCAAGAGCAAATATTTCCAAATCCACAGAACTTATTGTCCTTTATGAGGACTGAACTACCTCAAATAAAAGATGTGAAATTGAGTGAGGTTACATCATTTTACATAACTTTTATAAATGATAAATAAGTTTGCTGAAAAAAAGAGTGAACAAGATTGTTTTTACTGTATGTTTTTTATTGTTTTTAGGAGGAAATACAGATAAAAAAGTCACAAGCATGACATTATTACATCATTTTACTGTAAAAGTTTATCACAAATGTTGTGAAAATAGCCTGAAGTGTGATCCCCCGACACAGGGGGGACAGAATATTTCATGGAAACCCAAATTATCACAACACCTGACCTCCTGGCTGACGTCACCCCTCCTCAGTGAGTGAGTTGTGACAGCTTCCAGATCTAACAAAACTAGCTTGCTTCCTTCAGAACTGGTAGGTTGATGAACAGTCATAATTATAAATGCTTTTTTAAAGGGGCATTATGGAAGTGTGACAGCCAAAACATGTATAGAAATAATAAACGTCTTCTTCATACATTCTCCTGCAATGCCCTGGTCCTGTAGAATGAGCCCTGGCATTTTTACTGTGATTGCCTGTTTTTCTGTAAAATCACAGAAAAAGAGAGATGCTCGGGTCGAGCAGGCTGCTTCATGCGCGTTCACGCTCAGGCATCGCCCGTAGCGTTTGCTATCCGTAGCTTTAGCAGCAGAGAGAGAGGCAGTGCCACTTTGTCGCTGTTCCTAACGCCTAGTGACAAAGCTAGCTACATTTCTGAGGACCCTTAGCTACTTTCTGTAGAACTTTCTTCTAGATATTTCCTGCTAATTAGCAACAAAATAGCCATTTTCACTCCGGACCGTTCTTTGAACGTTGTTTCAGCTGCAATCAAGGATATAAATGTTACAGAAACAAAAGATGTCACTGGTGCTTTAGCTCACCTAGTAAGACGTTGGACTCTCGTGCAGGAGGCCCAGGTTCGATTCTGGATGTGAACATAGTTTATTTAGAGTTTATTTTTTGCATTATTGGTGTATTTTTTTTACAGTAAGATGCCCAAATTTTTATTTGAGACTCGCCGAACGGCATTGAATTCACAGATAAAAAAGATGTGGGTTCAACTTTCATTTTGGAACAATTTTTCAAGCAAGGGAAGGGAATGATCTGAGCATGCAGGAGGACTGACCCATCATAAACCTTTGTCGGCTGTGCTGAAGAGAAAGGTACAGAACCACATTATTTAATTAAATAGATGCGTGTTCTCCTGTCCTCTGTCCTCCAGGCCACACACGCACACATACACACACACATGGGACTGTCTCAGCTGTTATTTTCGTTAAGGAGTGTGCACGTACAGCATGCACGCCTCGTGCACGAGCCTACTATTGAAGCTGCCGTTACGTTTTTGGCCTGAGGGGGCAATCGCGAGCATAAAAATGCAAAACTCCGTAAAGTCCCTTTAAAGAGGTCGAGTAGCTTGTTTTAAGCTTTGTGTGGGTTAGGCTACACAGGTTCAAAATCCATTATACAGTCAAACCCATGAGTGGGCCACCGTAGCTGCAATACTTTCTCTGACCTGCACGGCGCTAAAGAGTCACATTTTTTATCATGATTTCAATGGCTCACACACATGGGGCCTTTAAGGCTAGTTTTCCATTAGCATG
The DNA here is from genome assembly GCF_043380555.1 of Nothobranchius furzeri. NCBI lineage: Eukaryota > Metazoa > Chordata > Actinopteri > Cyprinodontiformes > Nothobranchiidae > Nothobranchius > Nothobranchius furzeri. Next base: position 37,482,110 of record NC_091750.1, on the reverse strand, counting down.
GCTAGCCAGTAGTTGTCTTTTAGGCAGTTTGGAGACTGAAACGATAAAATTGTTAACTTCAGAGCTGCAGCTCTTCAGATTCAACAGAAAATTAACATTTTAGTAACAAATCAGCCGTAAGTTTAATTTATTATGCCTGTAATTTTCCCATACGTGGTATTTTATCCTCAGATTAAGTATGTGGGTGATGCGTGAATGAAGCTTTTATTTGTTCCATATCAAGGAGATTGACATTCTCCCAAGTCTCAGAGGGAAAACGAAAAAAGCCAGTTGTGTAAAACTGTTATGACAGGAAATGTCTTTTTGTTGTTGGGGGAGGAACACAGAGAAGAAAACCTAACCGTAACACTAAAATTGTGTATTTTGTTGAAGAAGAAAAAAATCCGGGGAGAGGTCCTATCTCATGTGGAGGAGTTTAAGTATCTCGGGGTCTTGTTCACGAGTGAGGGTAGGAGGGATCGGGAGATCGACAGGCGGATTGGTTCGGCGTCTGCAGTGATGCGGACGCTGAGCCGATCTGTCGTGGTGAAGAGGGAGCTGAGCCAGAAAGCCAGGCTCTCGATTTACCGGTCGATCTACGTCCCAATCCTCACCTATGGTCATGAGCTTTGGGTAATGACCGAAAGAACGAGATCGCGGATACAAGCGGCCGAAATGAGTTTCCTCCGTAGGGTGGCCGGGCTCAGCCTTAGAGATAGGGTGAGGAGCTCGGACATTCGGGAGGGACTCGGAGTAGAACCGCTGCTCCTCCGGATCGAAAGGAGTCAGTTGAGGTGGTTTGGGCATCTGGTCAGGATGCCTCCTGCCGCCTCCCTGGGGAGGTGTTTCGGGCATGTCCTGCCGGCAGGAGGCCCCCGGGTCGACCCAGGACACGTTGGAGAGGTTACATCTCCAATCTGGTCCGGGAACGCCTTGGGGTCCTGCCGGAGGAGCTGGTGGAGGTGGCCGGGGAGAGGATGGTCTGGAGCTCCCTAGTTGGGATGCTGCCCCCGCGACCCGGACCCGGATAAGCGGAGGAAGACGACGACGACGAAAAATAAAATCATTCTTCATCTAACTAAACTTTTGTATGACAAGTCCACTTTCCATCCAGTGTCCATTGAAAGCCACTTGTCATGACTGCGCCCCCTTGTGACCGTTTGGCGCATTTAGTTTGCCATGTTTAGTTGGTTATTAGTAAAATCTGAGACAATAAACAAAAATATTGTTAAATATAGTTTAGTTTAAAAGCCATAAATGAACTTTTAGTACTGATCTGTCAGACAGTTAACCAGCTAATAAACCGGATTATTATGCATAATAATCCATGGTATGGATTAAGTTTTATTTGTTTTATTGAGCTGTTCGCCCTGATCCTGGATCCTCTCAGATCCTGATCCTGGATCCTGATCATCCCATATCCTGATCCTCTCATCTTGATCCTGGATTCTCTTATTCTGATGACCTGGACCCTCCTAGAACTTGATCCCTGATCCTGTCAGACCCGATCTCGGACCCTCTCAGACACTGATCTTGATCCCGGACCCTGTCAGAACCAGATGTGTCTCCGACCTGACTTCGGATCGTGTGAAGATCAATAAAGGAGACAAGGAGTGGAGCAGAGAAGGAGATGAAACGATTTCTGAGGAGGATGGAGAGCTGCTGACGGACTGCAGGGAGCTGTCACCCAACCACTCCTCCTCCTCCTCTTCCTCTTCCTCCATCTCCATCACCTCCTCCTCCAGCAGCCGACACACACGCGGCCCTGTCCTCGCTCCAGACCCGGGGACCTGGCGGGTCGGAGCTGGGGAGATCCGCGCTGAAACGCAGCCGAGCCTGCCGGGTCGGACCCAGGGAACCGGCGGATCGTTCATCGGCGGCTGTCTCGGTGCGAGGCGGCGGTGAGGCGGGTTGGGGGGCTCGGTAAGCCTCAAGGACGCAGCGTCGGTGGAGAAGGTGTGGAGATGATTTCAGCCGTCGGCAGGGATGCAGACGGCTGCGGAAACAACAACAACGGCATCTCCGAGGGGACCGCGGCTCCTGCGTCACGCGCCAAAGGCAAGGAGGAGAGGAAGGGGAAGAACGTGATCCGGGGCTGGAAGAGAGAGCGGGACCCCGCCGCTCCTGCAGCCCGGACCAGGAAGGAGAAACCCGGGGACGATGGCCCTTCGTCTCCCTCCTCCGTCTTCCACCCCGAGCATCGCCTCTGCCGCGACGGCACCGGACCCTGCTCCTGCACCGGGCCGGACCCCCGGATCCCCGGAGACAACAACATAACCACCAACGGCGGCGCTGCCGGTAAATCCGCACCGGACTCTGGGCTGAAAGGCGGCGGGGGAGCTATTGTTGGGAGGCGGCAGCACGACGACACACCGACAGCCAAGAAACACCGAGGAACCGAGAAGGTAGGAGGCTTTTATTGTGTCCACATCTTCTTCATCACATTTCATCAGGAAGCAGGAAGAGGAGTGAACCATGAAGGCCTTGACAGAAACGCGTTCATCTCCCTTTGTTGTTCTCATTGTTCTGGCCTCTGATTTTAGCCTTTAATTTCTTTTGGAGGTGAGATAAAGAAAGGAGGAGGAGGTGGGAGCATCCTCACTGTGGCCTCCATCTCTCCCTCCTGGTTTATCTCAGTCCTCTCTGTTTTTGGCATCAGATTAAAGCATAAAACATCTTCTGATGATGTGAAGATTCCTGGAAATCCCAGTTTTCAGAGGAAAAACTCAGATTTCTGTTTAGGAGGCTGAGGCTCGGACCGAGGAGGTCTGGTGTCTCTGGTCCAGGAGCAGCAGAGTGTTTGTGAAATCATTTTGGAGGGTTAAGTCATCCAAGAGGAAGATGGAGGGGTGGGTGGAGAGGTGAGGTGGGAAAAGAGATGTATAATGGAGAGGGAGGAATGGGACGTGACAGCAGAGGACAGAAGAGCCTGAAAGACAAAGGGGGAGGATGTCCAGGAGGAGTTTTTGTGTTGTTTGGTCCTGATGGGGGGGATCAGAGGAGCTGACAGGAGGAAGGCTGGCCCGCTGAAGCTGCGTTGTTTATTTGTTGATCTGAAGGATTCCCCCCCGCTGGTGAAACCGTCTAAAGATCACCCTGTCATCATGAATCTGAGCTTCACTCAGTCATTTCCCGCGTTGCTGCGTTGCTCTGCAGCGTTTGTACTCTGCAGTCGCATCGTTGTTGATATGAAAGCAGACACTTTTAAACCCAGGGATCACAGATCTGACTCACTTCAGCGCGAACGCCACATTTCCTCCAAAACGTTTTTCTGCCCCAGCGTTAGGCAGAAACGGCGAGAATCATTCCATCGTCGTTCAATTCCAGATCAACAGAGATGTCCCAGTCTAGATGTTTATTCCCACATCAACCCGAGGCATTTTCTTTTGTTTATTTTTGTTTGTTTTACAGATTCAGACTAGTACAGCAGAATATTGGTGCTTAGGACACAAAACTAAGTCAAAATAGAGTAAAGTAAATAAAGTAGATATTTGAGAAGAATGAGATCTGATCAGGTTTTATACGGATCTTTTATTTTATTCGCTGTAACTCGTGTCTGGATCTGAACCTGTAAACATCTGAGTCCCAGCAGGTTGAGTTTTACCAGAAAACAACAAAAATAATAAAAACAGGCTTTCAGAGGTACATGTTTCAGACTCTTATTTTGAAGGATACAAAGTTTGAGTTTACCTCATTCATGGAACATCATTAAAACCGTCAGAACCAACTTCTACAAAGTTGAATAAAAACCAGAACAAAAGCAGCCGGGTTCTGGAGCAGGAACCGGTTCTGGATCCTCAGGTTGTTCTAACGACTTTTCATCTCTAATATTAAAACTTTAGTTTTTCTTCTTCTGATTGACCATGATGATGATGATGATGATGATCTCCTTGTCTCTAATATGGTGTGGAGGCCACAGACCATCTGTAGAGGATCACAGTGTAGGGAGACAGTTGGTGTACGCGGATAACAGGATCAGTCTCGTGGTTCCGACCATTATACTTCTAAACATCGCTCCTATTAACTCATTCGCTGCCAGCGTTTCTCACCGTTTCTACTGTTTTTTTTAAGAGTCACAGAGCGTTGCCCGCTAGGATGATGTCGACGCCAAAACAACCAAAACAGAGCGGAGACTCACCTCGTACATCAGGAAGAATCCGTGCATTTCGAGCGTTATCCGTTCTTTCACAATCCGTTGTTGAAATGTGATCGGCAGAAGCTTTTCCGGTTCGCGCCTCACTTTTTTTTTACAGCAGCGGCCCAAAACGATCTCCTAACACTTGGATTTTCTGCTTCCTGATCACGTGACGTGTGACGTATGCGGATGAATATCGGCCTTAGAACCGAGATGTTTGTTCTCACGGTGCGGGGGCTCGTCCGACGCCCACACAGTAAAAAAAAATGCACACGTTCCGCTGCTGTTTCTCACGAGCGTCAGCTGATGAAGGGCTCTAGTTTCGTTGCGCCGTTCGTGTCAGTGGACACGGTAGGGTTGGGGAGGGGGGCGGGGCGGGGCATGACGCTTACTCTGGCGGGTGGCCAAGCAAAGCCTGGTGGGCTGCCAGGCTTATAAAGCGCTGGGGGAAACCCTGAACAGGTTTAATAAACACCAGTCAGTGTTCACCCCGTTACTGATCTCTGATGGGGCTGATATAGATTAACACCAGCTGATGGTTTTAAATGTCATCACAAAGTTTTCTGCCTTAGTTTGTAGATGTGTTTTATCAGACAGTATTTGTGTCAGACTGGTCGGCTGGATAAGGGAGTTGAGCTGTAGCGAGCGTGGCTTTACAGATGCGGAAGTGCTAGCGTCGGCGATACACCGGCTCGCGGTGTGATCTAGGAATTCCCCGAGCGTCCGAGCGTCAATGAAGTGACATGGAGATGCTGGGTTTTCTAGAGGTAAATAATAGAGCTTGCTGTGAGTAGACGGTTCGTCGGATAGGTAGGTTGGTAGGATACTCTGATCATGGATCTGAAGAAACGACGACTGAGTGGTGAGCTGGGGAGGCGACTTCCGTCTATAGTCGCAGTTAGTGACGTGGAAGGAATCCTCGCGAGGAGCATGCTGGGAGTTGTGGTCCAGGGTGGAGACCGGCTAGCTGGAAGAGGCTGGTTTGGGGACTTGGGCTCTGACATTTTGTGTGTTTTTATCTGTGTGTACAAAAATAATCCTGAACTGTTGAACATTTATTGAAAATGGTTTCCTAAAATCTGTCTTTTTTAATTTAAATCAAACATGGCCACTTGATGAGTAAGCGCTCTGGTGCCAGAGCCCGGTTCTGGTTCTTGTCCCGGTCGGATCCATACATCCAGTTTCAGTTTAAACAGAATTAAACAAGTGGCGGAGGTTTAAATCTGCTGCAGTTTATTAACACTTGATCTTTTTATTTGATCCAAACGGAACAGAAAGTTCTGCTGATTGATCCTGAAACATTCCCGATGCGTCCTTAGATCTGGAATTCTGATGTTGGAGGTTTTATTTTCAGATTAAAACTTAAAATTATGTTTTTGATGAACAGAAACGGGTTTCAGTTTTTAAACAAAACTAGAATAATGAAAGGTGATAACTGACTCTAGTGGATTTACTAAACAGCTTTAGTTTAAATAAGACAGGTTTTTATCGGAGCCAGCTGACATAAACCTCCACGGATCATTTCTGAGAGTGCAGGACTGGAGCGCCACATTCAGGAGAACTTTGATCCGTTTTTCCTCACCGGGTCTGAGGACGGTTCGTTAGTTTATGGAATACCGTCTGAACGTTGTTCCTGAATGATGTCATTTAAACGTATCTGCAGAGTAAAGAACAGCGCTGCGGGGGAAGGAAAAGCAGCAATGATTCAGTATTCATTTGGGCTCTCCTGAGGATTTCCTCCCGGTTTCACTCGTCCTCTTATTGTCGGGCTGATGCAAACGCGTGGACCCTAACGAGCTATGGAAACGAGGGGGGGGGGGGGGGGGGGGGGGGGGGTGGGCAGAGGGAAAAGCTGGTAACTGAAATGTTGGGCCTCCCAAAGTGTGGCTCGTGGGCCATTTGTGGTCCTCAGAAAGGTCTGGAGGTTTGTGTACTCCAGCAGAAACTGTATCTGCAAACCACCTTTTTAGGGTTCTACAGCCCCCCAAGGCACTTCACAACTCAACCAGTCATTCACACGCCGGTGGGGATGAACTACGATGCCCCGGGGCGCACAGACAGAGGCGAGGCTGCCGAGCACAGGCACCACCGGCCCCTCCAAGTGTCTTGCCCTAGGACACAACAGCAGCGTTTTCTGATGGGAGCCGGGATCGTACCTGCAACCTTCTGATTACTGCACAACCCGCTCTGCCTCCTGAGCCGCTGCTGCGAGACCAAACAGAATTACATAAAAAGTCTAAGCCAGGTGATTACTCAGACCCTCACTGACCTGTAACGAGAACAGGATCCACCCATCAGAACCAGGAAGTCAGACGGTGCCAGAACCTTTTATGTCTCAAAGCTGCACCAAAGGGACTAAACGTGTTTAGATGTTTGCTGAGTTGTGAGCTGATAGTAATAATAATAATACATTTTATTTCAACAGCGCCTTTCTAAACACTCAAGGACACTTTACAGACAGAGATAAAATACACAACAATAAAAGACGGACAGCATAAAACAGATCGGAGCTAAGAGAGTAATTATTGGAATGCTAGATGGAACAGGTGGGTTCTGAGTCTGGTTTTAAAGAGAGTGAGGGAGTCAGTGTTACGGAGGTCAGGAGGGAGGGAGTTCCAGAGCTGGGGAGCAGAGCGACTGAAGGCCCTGCTCCCCATAGTGACCAGACGGAAAGGTGGGACAGAGAGGTGGATGGAGGAGGAGGACCTGAGGGAACGGGTGGAGGTTGAAGGATGAAGGAGGTCTGAGAGGTACGGTGGAGCTAGGTTATGGATGGCTTTGAATGTATATAGCAGAATTTTGAATTGGATTCTGGAAGTGACTGGGAGCCAGTGGAGTTGCTGAAGAACAGGGGTGATGTGGTGGAAGGAGGGAGTTCTGGTAATGAAGTTGGAGTTTATGGAGGGATTTGTGAGGAAGACCGAAGAGAAGAGAGTTGCAGTAGTCAATACAGGAAGTGATGAGTCTGTGGACAAGGATGGTGACCGAGTGAGTAGTGAGGGCGGGGCGTAGGCGGTTAATGTTACGTAGATGGAAGTAGGCAGACCGGGTAATATTGTTTACGTGGGACTGGAAGGATAGTGAGGAGTCGAGGATGATAGTGAAACCTAATATGCCGGTGAAGATTCCCAGTCTTCCAGGTCGTGGTAATCCCAAAGGGTTCAAATGAAGCCTAGCAGTCTGGAACAGTGTTGATTATTTAGCAACTGATTTAGACGCCAGCATGAAGGTAACTTTTGCCTCGTTTTTCTGGAAATGTGGTCGTTTGTAGTGAAACTTGTGAGGAAACGTGAGCGTGATTTCTGGTGTGTGTGTGTGTGTGTGTGTGTGTGTGTGTGTGTGTGTGTGTGTGTGTGTGTGTGTGTGAATGCTCATTCCGTGGATTCAGCTGTGTGAAAACTAATGCAGGAGGGTTTTCTGCTTGATTGGAGTCTGGTTCTGAGTCCAGTGTGAAAGTCCAGCAGACTCTGACCCGATCTGCTCCTTTATTGACTCAAACCATGAAAAGATGCAGACAGCGGCGTCTCTGTGTGGAGTTGGCGTGCTGTCCTCATGCTGGGTTCTCCGGTTTCCTCCCACAGACAAAAACAACGCTGGGGTTGTTTTGGATGAAAGCGACTAAACACGGAATAAAATCACCACCGTTAGTTTTCTTGTTTTTAACTGATGACAACACGAAACCACCCAGGACAAGTGTTTATCAGTGATGCTCTACGGGCTCGTCCTTGTGAGCGTGCACCTGAAAGTGCCTCTGAAGTGCCTTTGACCCAAAACAACTCCAACCTGATCAACGGTTTTATTGTAACTGGTGACTAACGGCCGGTTTTTTCTCACGTCGTTCAGAACCGGAACGAGCAAAAAATGTGATTTAAAAACGTTTCATCTCTGATTCTCCGCTGAGCTGCGACTTTCTGACTGGGTGGTTTCACTCCAGCCCATCAGAAATGAACGGTTGTTTTCACGTTCCTTGTTTTTACATGTTGCTCATCAGCCCCGTCGCTGATTGAAGTTAATCGTGTGAGATGTTCCTGTCTGAGGAACTGAGCTGTTGTTGGAGATGAAGCTCCGACGCTAACGCCGGAGGAGATGATGGAGCTGCTGCTGAGGCTCAGACGCTCTTCTGAGTGACAGCCAGATGCTCCTGAGTGTGTGTGAATGACGGCGGCCGCTCTGCTCTCGCCGTCCATCTGTCAGCCTGGATCTCTGCAGGCGGAAGCAGAAACACGCGACATAACTCGGCGATCGCCTCACAAACCTCACACTTACCCACTCTTTTGTCTTTGTGCGCTAGTGAATAAGTAAAACACTCTGCTGCATGTTTTCAGTGGCGAACCGTTTACCTGGTGGGTTCTAACAGGCTCGGTTTCCATGGCGACGTTGATGGTGATTGTTGCCCTCAGCGATCGGAGTGTGAAGTCTGATCCATCGTTACCACGCGTCAGGACAAGTTAATAAGAGATCATAATTATTTAACCTGGTTTCTCCTTTTCAGAATAAAACACGTGCAGCAGCTCGTCAAAATAAGAGCGTCAGTAAACGGGCAGAAGCTTCGGTGTGCAGGGCGCACTAGATTATTTATGATCCGTCCTGTAGATGGAGAGTTTGATCCATAGTAGTGGTGGTTTTGAAGGTTCTTACAGCAAATGCAAAAGCTAAAATATCCAGAGTTTACGTCTGAGGGACACTGAGGTGTTATCAGCTTACATACCATACCATACCAACTTTATTTATAAAGCACATTTAAAAACGGCATGGCAGCCGACCAAAGTGCTGTACAGAATAAAAAGTAAAAACACAATATAAAACAATACACAGTCAACAACAAAATGCACAACAAGACAGATAATCACAGTCAATAAAAAAGACACATAAAATAATAAAAGTCAGGGATTTAAAAATGCCTCAGCGGGTGGCGTCCCTCCCTCCATCCCTTCTCTGAGTCCGGGTCATGGGGATGGCATCTCCAGCAGTGAGGCCAAAACCGTCCTCTCCCCAGCAGCCTCCACCAGCTCCACCAGAGGGATCCCGGGCGTTGGATATAATCCCTCCGGCATGTCCCGGGCCATCCTAAGGTTGTCCTGTAGGACATGCCTGAGACGCCTCCCCATGCAGGGAGGCGTCCAGGAAGCTTCCTGACCAGCTCAGCTGGCTCCTCTCTTCATAGAGGAGCAGCAGCTCTACTCTTGAGTCTGTCCTGCATGTTCGAGCTCTTCGTCCCAGCGGTTAGCAACAGCTGCTGACCTTCGGTGAGGGCTGAGACGGAGATCCGACGGTAAAGTCGAGGCTTTGTTGCAGCTCAGTCAGAAGAACAGAGAAAATTTATAATGAATTATCCCATCGATGAATCCGTTTTCCTTCAGCAGTGGTGGGCCGTGGTTGGAGGTCGGACCTTTATCTCGTGTTCAGAGGTGAAACTAAAGCAGCTTGTAAGGATCAGGTTGTGATGTCATCACGCTGTTTACCTATTTAGAATCCATCCATCCATCCATCCATCCATCAATCCATTTTCATTCGCTTATCCGGAGTCGGGTCGCGGGGGCAGTAGCCTAAGGCAAGAGGCCCAGACTTCCCTCTCCCCAGCCACTTGGGCCAGCTCCGCCGGGGGAATCCCAAGGCGTTCCCTGGCCAGGTGAGAGACATAGTCCCTCCACTGTGTCCTGGGTTTACCTTTAGGTCTCCTCTCGGTTGGACGTGCCCGGAAAACCTCACCAGGGAGGCATCCAGGAGGCATCCTGACCAGAAGCCCAAGCCACCTCAAGTGGCTCCTCTCGATGTGGAGGAGCAGCGGATCTACTCCGAGACCCTCCCGAATGACCAAGCTTCTCACCCTATCTCTAAGGGAGAGCCCAGCCACTCTTCGGAGAAAACTCATTTCAGCCGCTGGTATCCGCGATCTCGTTCTTTCAGTCACTACCCAAAGCTCATGACCATAGGTGAGGGTAGGAACGTAGATGGAGAGCTTTGCCTTCTGACTCAGCTCTCTCTTCACCACGACAGACCGGTACAACGCCCGCATCACTGCAGATGCAGCACCAATCTGCCTATCGATCTCACGCTCCAGTTTTCCCCCACTTGTGAACAAGACCCCCGATGTCCACGCGATATTGCAGAGCCGTGTCAGCCAACAAAGCCCCACAACATCCAGAGCCTTAAGGAACTCCAGGCAGATCTCATCCACCCCTGGAGCCTTGCCACAGAGGAGCTTTTTAACCACCTCAGTGACCTCAGCACCAGAGATTTGAGAGGCCAACCCAAAGTCCCCAGACTCTGCTTCCTCACTGGAAGACGTGTCGGTGATATTGAGGAAGTCTTCGAAGTTTTCTGCCCACCGATCCACAACGTCCTGAGTAAAGGTCAGGAGCACACCATCCACACTATAGATAGTGTTGGTAGCGTACTGCTTTCCCCCCCGAGGCGCCGGATGGTGGACCAGAATCTCGTTGAAGCCGTACAGAAGTCTTGCTCCATGGTCTCACCGGACTCCTCCCATGCCCGGGTTTTTGCGTTGGCGACCACCCGAGCCGCGTTCCGCTTGGACTGCCGGTACCCGTCAGCTGCCTCTGGAGTCCCACAGGCCAAAAAGACCTGATAGGACTCTTTCTTCAGCTTGACAGCATCCCTAACCGCCGGTGTCCACCAGCGGGTTCAGGGGTTGCCACCACGACAGGCCGTGATCCTGTGACCACAGCTCCGGTCGGCCGCTTCAACAATGGAGGCATGGAACAGGGTCCATTCAGACTCAATGTCCCCCGCCTCCCCCGGAATATTTTGGAAGCTCTGTCGGAGGTGGGAATTGAAGCTCCTTTTGACTGGAGACTCTGCCAGACGTTCCCAGCAACCCTTGCGATTCGTTTGAGCTTGCCTGGTCTAACCGGCATCCTCCCCCACCATCTGAGCAAACTCACCACCAGGTATTGGTCAGTTGACAGCTCCACTCCTCTCTTCACCCGAGTGTCCAAGACATGCGGCCACAGGTCAGATGAAACAACAACAAAGTCGATCATCGAGCTGCGGCCTAAGGTATCCTGGTGCCAAGAGCACATATGGACACCTTTATGTCTGAACATGGTGTTCATTATGGACAATCCATGACTGGCACAGAAGTCCAATAACAAAACACCACTCGATTTCAGATCAGGGGGGCCCGTTCCTCCCAACCACACCTCTCCAGGTCTCACTGTCATTGCCCATGTGAGCGGTAAAGTCCCCCAGCAGAACGAGGGAGTCACCGGAAGGAGCGCTTTCCAGTACCCCCTCCAAGGTCTCCAAAAAGGGTGGGTAGTCTGAACTGTAGTTTGGTGCACAAGCACAGACCACAGTCAGAACCCATCCCCCCACACGTAGGCGGAGGGAGGCTACCCTCTCATTCACTGGGGTAAACCCCAACGTACAGGCACCAAGATGGGGGTCAACTAGTATGCCCACCCCTGCTCGGCGCCTCTCAGTGGGAGCAACTCCAGACTGGTAGAAAGTCCAACCCTTCTCAAGGAAACTGGTACCAGAGCCAGAGCCATGTGTTGAGGTGAGTCCGACTATATTTAGTCGGAACCTCTCAACCTCACACACCAACTCAGGCTCCTTCCCCACCAGAGAGGTGACATTCCATGTGCCAAGAGCCAGCTTCTGTAGCGGAGGATCAGACCGCCAAGGTCCCCGCCCCCGACTACCACCCGTCACACACTGCACCCAACCCCTTTGGTCCCACCCACGAGTGGTGAGCCTGTGGGAAGGGGGACCCACGTTTCCTCTTCGGGCTGTGCCTGGCCGGGCTCCATGGGTGAAAGCCCGGCCACCAGGCGCTCGCCAACATGCCCCACCTCCAGGCCTGGCTCCAGAGAGGGGCCCCGGTGACCCACGTCCGGGCGAGGGAACACAGTTTCCATTTATATAATTCATCATAAGAGGTCTTGGGGCTGCTCTTTGTCTGATCCCTCACCTAGGACCTGTTTGCCATGGGTGACCCTACCAGAGGCAGACAGCCTCAGACAACTTAGCTCCTAAGATCATTGAGACACTCAAACCCCTCCACCACGGTAAGGTGGCAGCCCAGGGAGAGATGAGCGTCAGTAAATCTATTTAGATTCCAACTGTTGTTTTTGTGAGGAGACCCTTCCTTTGCAGTTTGTTTCCTCATCGTTTATTTTTCACTCTGGTCCTTCAGACCAACCAAACCTACTGAAGACACGAGTTGTTTCTGTTTCTGGCTAATGGTGGACCTGTCTGTGGATTTGGGTGCAGCGAGCAGGAGCTGAACCTTCACGGGAAATCGACGCCAACGATCCGTGACGCAGAGTTTTTACTCGTTTGTACCTCCTTACCTCCAGCGTTTACATTTCCGCCCTTCTCACAGGGCGTCCTTACTGCTGAACAGCTGTGTAATTTGAAGTTGGTGCAAAGAAAAGAGCAAAACAGAATATTTAATCTCACATCGTCAGAATGGTGTTTTAGAAAAGCTTCAGGATTAAAGAAAAGGACGAACTTCTCCTGAATCTGTGAAGGTTCACATGATGCTTTAAGGGGAAGAGTGTGTAAATAATTTCATCTGATACAAGAAAGAGAATTAACTGCTTTCTCTAGCAGTCACTGACCCGTAGTTTGGGGGTAGTTTAGTGTGTTTTTGTCATCAGCAGGAGCTCGTTGCTGATGCTGCGTCGGAGCCAGCCACGGCTTCCTAAAACGCTCGGAACAAAATGTCTGACTCTAAACTCCTGATGTGGATTTCCAAAGAGGGTGAAGCCTCCGGGGAGTTTTCCTGGGAGCTGGTTTAAAGCAGTCGGAGTAAAACGGTGACGGACGTTGGACTCGGGACGCGTTCACACAGGAGAAAACGCTGCTGCTGCTTCCAGCTGCAGGAAAAAGATCCGATTTATCTTAAATTTGATGTAGTTCACGTCTGAGTGGAGGAAAAAGCCCGCCTCACTGTCAGGGTGACGAGCTCATCTGCAGCGCTAAATAAATAAATAAATAATAAGCAGACGTTAAAGGTTAACAGGTAAATAACAGAAAATCCAATAAAAATAACAAATTCCAGTTTGTCCTTTTTTCTGTTTAGTGACTATTTTTATCTCATTTCCTGTTTCATTTGATCGTTTTCATTTTTGTTTGTTTTATGCTTTTATTCTAAATTCCTAATTTTTTATTTATTTTATTTTATTTTTTTATTGAATAAATGAACCATCCGTGTTTAGATGCCTCTCCAACCCAGACCGTGTTGTGTTCAGGGACCTGACACTTTCATGGTGATTTAAGCTTCAGTGTTTCAGGTTTGGTTTATCTGATGTTATTATGGGATAGCTTTATTTTATAGATCCACTTACACACATCTGATCTGGGTTTAAACCTGATATCTTTGGTTCTGTCGGCTTTTCTCTGCTTTTTGCCGCTCGGCTCGGCTGGTTTGTGACTGACAGGAAGTTATTGGGTGGAAACATAAAAATCGGACAGGCAGAAAGCAGAAGCAGACCCCCTGCTGAATTAGAGGAAAGACTCAAAGCTTCAGATGTTTTTGAAAATGAGCGGCTGACCTTGACAGGATAACTTTTCCCTTTTTTTCCCCCTTAACTGCATCAGTATGCCTCGGCTTGTTTCAGCATCCGGAGAGTTTGATGGAGTTGTGCAGGTGCAACACAAAGAGATTTAATCCTTCAGCCTCATTAATTCAGTTTTCAGGGAAAAATAAACACAAGTATGCTAATTAGGTTTTCAAGATGCAAACCTGCAGAGAAGAAAGAAAACAACGATTCGTTATTTGTTTAGATGTTGTTTCATGTTTGTGGTAAAACCCAGTTTCTTCATACATTATCATAAATGTGTTTACTGCTGATGTAGAGACGAAACCAGTCCCATCAGATTAATAATCTGCACCAGTTGGGATGAATAGTCCGTCATGTGAGTGGTGTGACTGCTCAGTTTGACTCACGTTTCCAGTCGGACTGATCCGAGCTGCTTTGACGGCAGCTTAAAAAGCAGGAGGAAGACCGAGAGTCTATTAGCTGTTGGGAGTAGCAGCAGCAGAGGAAAGGCTCCACTCCGCCAGACGCCCACGTCTTTTACTCTGCATCCATTCAACAAATCCTCCATCTGCTCCCCGCCGGCTCCCACGGCGTGTCATTACCTGGAAACCTGCAGCAGTCAGCTCAGATATCCGTCCTCCGCTTCCTGTCACCTTTTATTTGGAAGAACGCGCGTTTACCTTCTGCTGCAGCTCTTGGGTCCAGTCAGCGTGTTGGAGAGGTGGTGTCAGGTTTGGTTAGGGGTTCAGATCCTGAAGTGGGTCAGCGGTTTATTGTTGGCATTCCTGCAGAGCTGGATTTTTCATTAACTGGAATTCTGTCAGTGGAGATGACTAAATATAGGAGCCGTTACTAAACACACGGCGCCCCAGTATTTCCCCTTTCCTCCAGCTTCATTTGTCTTTTTGTTAAAGTTGGTTTCTTTCTGGAGGTCACCTAGAAACCAGAGGAGGGGGGATGTGTGTGTGGGTGGGGTGGGGTGGGGGTGAGGGGGTATTGCTTCATACATTTTCTGTCTGCGCCCAACTTGAGGATCTGTTCTTTCGGTTGAAATGGTCTTTTGCAGCCAGCTGGGCTCCTCCTTTGGAAGAGGCGGAGACGTGAGCGGACGACGGTCGGGGAGGCAGCAATGGCTAAGACCGAAAGATTTATTGTTTTCTGATGGAAACTATGATGTCAGATATGGTGATCGGTGATTGTTAAAGAGACGATGCGTAGATTTTACTGTTAAGCTCTGGAAATAACCATCAAAATGTTGTTGAAAATGAATTCCATGATGCCCAGTTGTAAAATATTGGCGACTTTGTAACAAATAGCCATGAAAATCGAGTCTAAAATACATGGAAGTGGGTCAAGACACCGCGTTTCCTTCTACGGGAGCCCGTGAGGACAAAAGGAATTTACTGATTTACCTTTTCGGTCGATGCCAGTGATGAAGGGAGTCTGATGCTTGTCATTTTGCTGGGGGTTGTTCTTCAGGGAGTTTTGACCCTAACGGCCATCCGTTGGCAAGCTCTTACTCGAACACAAACATACCGCTTCTCCTCCAGCTTCACTGGCTGCCAGTCAACCTCAGGGTTCATTTCAAGATCCTGGTTCTGGTCTAGAGGGCCTTACATGGACAAGCACCATCTTACATTGGTGATCTTCTTAGTCCCTACACCCCCAGCAGGTCCCTGAGGTCCAGTGATCAAAGCCTACTGGTTGTGCAGCACCAGGCTAAAGACCAAAGGTGACAGATCATCTGCTGCTGTGGCCCCTAGACTCTGAACCTCTCTCCCCCTGAGCCTGAGATCAGTGGACTCAGTGGTCTCCTTTAAACTCACCTGTTCGGGTTTGGTGGGACCTTCATCACCCTCTCCCTATTCTGCTCTCCCCACCTATTCCACCTTCCTCATGATCGACTGATTTCCCTCTTTCCTATTCACTCTCCCTCTTTCTCTACATTTTTAATCACAGTTGTCCATTTTTTTTTTGCTTATTTTAAATATATTTACATATTTTTTGTTTTTGTGAAGCACTTCGGGATTTTTATCTTGAGGGGCGAAAGATTTCTTCTTCTTCTTCTTCTTCTTCTTCTTCTTCTTCTTCTTCTTCTTCTTCTTCTTCTTCTTCACTGCCCCCTATGGCCAGAGAAAAACAAACTTGGTTCTGATATTTTTAGGCAGAACAAGTTCTGGCATAATTTCATTCAGTAATGAATCAGAATCAGTTGGATGGTTTTAGGCTGGATGAAGTGGAAACTGAGCACCAGCTAATCAACATTAGCTTGGTTCCTTTTGCAGACATCGAGCTGAAATCCGGTCCATTGGGCAGTGAGAGTAATTTGCATCACGTCCTCTGAGAGCTAACACAGATTTGACCAAACATTATTTGATCCACGAGTTTGTTTGAATGGCTTGTTGACTTGTTTTGTTTAAATTCTGGTTTATTTAACTTGATTAAATTCTACTTTTGTCACTAACCGGTACAAATCTCATGATTATAAATGAACTGAGCTGAATCGAAACTAAGTAAAATCTCGTGAGGGAAGTTTTCTCTAAGCAGTCGAGTTACAGGAAATAAAACAGGATTTAAATCCAAAATGTGACATTTAACATATTTCATTATTACATCAGTTTGAGAGGATAACCACCTCCAGGAGTTAAACAGACCACGGACGTGTAAACAACATTTATTTAATTGTTTTCTGACCGGCCTATGGGCTCTCCATCTCCACGGTAACTCGGTTATAGCCGACCCGTCAGCTGTCGCACACGTCCGTCAGCTCAGAAGCTTCATCGTTATAAAAACTCTGCAACGGTGGGACTTTAATTCAAGCAGAACTGGGTTCTCGTAATTATTTTTAATGGTTGAATGTGCTGCAGCAGCGTGCCGATGATCTGCAGCAGCAGGACTTATTATCACGTCCATTGTTTTTCTCTCGGTTGGTTAAAATGCCATTAGAGCCTGTCATTCAATTGGAAGGTAAGTGGTGTGTGCTGCTATTGGACTGGAAACACGAGATTCAGGGAAGCTGGAGTGGAAAAACACTTTAAAAATGGCTGCCGCTCCCAAAAACACACAGATGCTTCGCCTTTCTGCTGCCTGGCAATAAAGACGGGGATGATTTTAGTCTGGGAACAAAAAGGAGAAAAAATACATCAGTGTGGCTGCTCTCTCAGGGGTTTAATAGGATGGGAGGAGGAAGAGGAGCGACGCAGGAGGAGAAAGGAGCAGGGCGGACACAAAGGAGGGAGAGAAAAGAGGATGAAAAATACACAAAACAAATAATAAAGCAGGGACATGATGAAAGGATGACAGGAAGATTAAATGAAGACTAGAAGAAGAAACAAGGCGGAGGAGAGGAAAGATGGGAAGAAAGATGGACAGGAATGAATCAGAAAAAGAGGAGAAATGGAGGAGTAAAGGAGAAAGGAGACGGATGAGTCCAAGACGAACAGGAAAGGAGAGAAGAAAATAAAAGATGACAAATTAAGGATGAAGGCTGGATGAATAGGAAAAATGAAGATGAGAGGTTGAAGAACATTAAAGTAAAGAAGAGAAGGATAAAAGCAGCAGAAAGAGAGAGAGAAAGGAAGAACCCCCCATTAGAGGAGCTGGATGAAGAGATGGTTGGATGGGACTAATTAAGCCCGGATGGATAATTGGATTAAAATAAAACTCTTTATTAGCGTTTCTGAACATAAATGTGATTTTTCTGTAACTTTAGCTCATAAAAAGCTGATTGAGGATGAAATAAAGCGCGTTAAAAACTAAAGTGTCTTTGTGTAATTATAGATTTTGGAGGCAGAATTAATGGAACAGTCAGCTGGCTCCCCTGACTGCTTTCCTGATTAATGTGGCTAAAAGCAGCTCTGCTGTTTGTTATTCAGCCTGGAATCACAGCGAAGTTTAGTCGCTTCATTCTGCCGCCTGAAAGCAGAAACCGTTGATCACGTCTACCTGTTTATGTTTTTGTTTAGCCTTTCTGACACCTTCACTGTGATGCGTGGTGCCATTGAGTTTTCCTGTAAAAACCAAAGATGAACAGGTTGTTAAAGATAAATGTTTAAAACATTGTCAGTTATTGTTTGCATTGGGAAATTCAGGGCTGCGCAGTGGAGCAGTGGTTAGAGCTGTTGCCTTGTAGCGAGAAGGTCCTGGGTTTGCTTCCCGGCCTGGGATCTTTCTGCATGGAGTTTGCATGTTCTCCCTGTGCATGCGTGGGTTCTCTCCCAGAGAGGATATTTATTCAGGGAGCTCCAGACCCAGAAACCCTTTGACGAAGAAGAACAGGAGGCGTCCAAAT
The DNA here is from genome assembly GCF_043380555.1 of Nothobranchius furzeri. NCBI lineage: Eukaryota > Metazoa > Chordata > Actinopteri > Cyprinodontiformes > Nothobranchiidae > Nothobranchius > Nothobranchius furzeri. The sequence goes on along the minus strand of NC_091750.1, from coordinate 37,464,193 downwards.
AGTCCATATTTTAATCCATGCTTTTATTACAACTTGTCTGGATTACTGTAACTCTTTGTATTTTGGTATGAGTCAGTCCTCACTGTCTCGACTTCAGCGTGTGCAAAATGCTGCTGCTCGACTTTGAACTGGTACAGGAAGGAGTGAACACATCACTCCTGTTTTATCGTCACTGCACTGGCTTCCAGTTAGCTCTATCAAAAGCCTTTTCTGCATCTAGAGATAATATACTAGTTTCTATGTTTCTACTGTAAGAGAAATCTATCAAATTAAGTAATCTACGCGAGTTTGTGGACGACTGTCTACCCTTAATGAAACCAGTTTGGTCAGGGTGTATTATGAAGGGGGTTACCTTCTCTACTCTTTTTGCTAGGGCTTTACAAATTATTTTGAGATCAACATTAATAAGAGAAATTGGGCGATAGCTGGTAGGAAATGCAGGGTCTTTGCCTGGTTTTAACAAGAGACTAATATTGGCTGAATTCATGTTTGGCTGTAATCTGCCGCTCTCTTCGATTTCCCTCACCATTCAGAAAAATATTGGAGCCAGAATGATCCAGAATTCTTTGTAGAACTCTGCTGGAAACCCGTCTGGACCTGGAGCTTTCCTATTAGTCATGGATTTAAGGGCTTCCTGGTGCTCCGCTGATGTTAGTGGCGAGTCCAGGACTGTAGCTTGGCTGTCTGATAATTTAGGAAGTGTTATCCTGTCAAGGAACTCATTGATCTCATTATCTGATGGGTTTATCTGTGGTGAGTACAAAGTTTGGTAAAAGTCTCTGAAGGTGTTGTTTATTCTTTCAGGGTCATAAACTATATTCCCGGTTGAGTCTTTAACAGCAGATATGGTGGTTTTCTCTTTATTAATTTTTAACTGGCTGGCTAAAAATTTACCTGATTTATTACTATGTTCAAAGTTTTCTATTCGTAGTCTTTGTGCTAAAAATTGTGTCTTTTTGTCAATAATTCCAAGAAGTTCTAATTTAGCTTTACGTAATTTGCTCAGTAACTCTTCTTCTGTGGATGCCTCTAAAAACTTAATGATTTCTTCTAACTCCTGAATACGTTTGTTTTCAGTTTTTTCCTATGTGATGAGAAAGAGATTATTTTACCTCTCATCACTGCCTTTCCTGCCTCCCAGAGAATAGATGCTGATGTTCCAGGCAGGTCATTATGTTCTAAATATAAAGCCCACTCCTTTTTAAAAAAATCAATAAAACCTTCGTCTTTAAGCAGTGATGTATTAAACCTCCAGTTTTTGTTTGGTGGGATTGTCTTCTTATTTACCAGAGTTAATGAGACCGGAGCATGGTCGCTGACAGCTATGGGGTGTATCTCAATGTCTGAAATGTCAGCCAACAATGAGCTGCTGACTAGAAAATAATCCAAACGTGAATGAGAGTGATGGACGTGTGAAAAAAAAAGTATACTCTCTACGGTTAGGATGAAGAGATCGCCATGCATCACAAAGCCCATAATCACTCATGTACTGTTTAACTATATTAGTGGATTGCCAATTGCGCTGAGTCCCAGCTGTACTGAGCCTGTCTAAAAAAGAGTTCATCCAAAAATTTAAATCGCCTCCAAGTATAAGTGGACAGTCCAAGTGTTCGGAGAGTACAGAGAAAAAATTATGAAAGATTGAAGGGTCATCAATATTTGGACAGTATATGCTGACACAAGCTGAAACGTCAAGACTGGGCCAAGAAATATCTCAAGACTGATTTTTCTAAGGTTTTATGGACTGATGAAATGAGAGTGAGTCTTGATGGGCCAGATGGATGGGCCCGTGGCTGGATTGGTAAAGGGCAGAGAACTCCAGTCCGACTCAGACGCCAGCAAGGTGGAGGTGGAGCACTGGTTTGGGCTGGTATCATCAAAGAATAGCTTGTGGGGCCTTTTCGGGTTGAGGATGGAGTATATATTTATATACAGGGAGTGCAGAATTATTAGGCAAGTTGTATTTTTGAGGAATAATTTTATTATTGAACAACAACCATGTTCTCAATGAACCCAAACAACTCATTAATATCAAAGCTGAATGTTTTTGGAAGTAGTTTTTAGTTTGTTTTTAGTTTTAGCTATTTAAGGAGGATATCTGTGTGTGCAGGTGACTATTACTGTGCATAATTATTAGGCAACTTAACAAAAAACAAATATATACCCATTTCAATTATTTATTTTTACCAGTGAAACCAATATAACATCTCCACATTCCCAAATATACATTTTTGACATTCAAAAACAATACATAAACTCGGACTAATTTATTTCTTTGACACTTTTGTGACCCTGACTGTGAGAAGAGACTCCTGTTGTTACCGTAAGCTCTGCAAACATCGATTTTTACCAGAATTTTTCCTTTTTCAGACTTTCTTACATCTTGTTCTGTTCGCTCTGCAGCACTTCTCGACAACAAAGACCAAACTGGTGCAGAAACAGACAGAGAAACTAAATTATTACTCCTAATGAAACCACACAGGAACACAAAGACCCAAACAACTCTAAAATATGCATCAAGCTCGGAGCTGTGCTCGTCTTCCTCGCTCTGCTTAAATCAATAAATACCCTCCTCTTCATCATGCTTGGAAACAGAAGCACACAACAGATGCCAATGAAACGGCTTCATAGCTTCATCTCCAACAAGTAAACTAGTTATTATAGATTCGGATCAGATTCATGTGATTTCTTATGTAAAATCCTGTTTCAGACGTCAATGTTCAGAAAACATAAGTGACAATGTGTCGCTTTTACAAGCTCAAACGGTAATTATTAATAAAATATAATTTCTGGCTCTATAATTAATCATTCTCTGAAGGGCTTAAACCAGGGGTCGGGAAACTTTTTGGCTGAGAGAGCCATGAAAGCCAAACATTTTGAAATGTATTTCCCTGAGAGCCATATATATATTTCATAAATATACAGGGAGTGCAGAATTATTAGGCAAATGAGTATTTTGTCCACATCATCCTCTTCATGCATGTTGTCTTACTCCAAGCTGTATAGGCTCAAAAGCCTACTACCAATTAAGCATATTAGGTGATGTGCATATCTGTAATGAGAAGGGGTGTGGTCTAATGACATCAACACCCTATATCAGGTGTGCATAATTATTAGGCAACTTCCTTTCCTTTGGCAAAATGGGTCAAAAGAAGGACTTGACAGGCTCAGAAAGGTCAAAAATAGTGAGATATCTTGCAGAGGGATGCAGCAGTCTTAAAATTGCAAAGCTTCTGAAGCGTGATCTTTGAACAATCAAGCGTTTCATTCAAAATAGTCAACAGGGTCGCAAGAAGCGTGTGGACAAACCAAGGTGCAAAATAACTGCCCATGAACTGAGAAAAGTCAAGCGTGCAGCTGCCAAGATGCCACTTGCCACCAGTTTGGCCATATTTCAGAGCTGCAACGTCACTGGAGTGCCCAAAAGCACAAGGTGTGCAATACTCAGAGACATGGCCAAGGTAAGAAAGGCTGAAAGACGACCACCACTGAACAAGACACACAAGCTGAAACGTCAAGACTGGGCCAAGAAATATCTCAAGACTGATTTTTCTAAGGTTTTATGGACTGATGAAATGAGAGTGGGTCTTGATGGGCCCGTGGCTGGATTGGTAAAGGGCAGAGAGCTCCAGTCCGACTCAGACGCCAGCAAGGTGGAGGTGGAGTACTGGTTTGGGTTGGTATCATCAAAGATAAGCTTGTGGCGCCTTTTCGGGTTGAGGATGGAGTCAAGCTCAACTCCCAGTCCTACTGCCAGTTTCTGGAAGACACCTTCTTCAAGCAGTGGTACAGGAAGAAGTCTGCATCCTTCAAGAAAAACATGATTTTCATGCAGGAAAATTGTGCAAATTGTTGCAGCACTAAAGCAGGAAAATGAGATTTTGCATTAAATATGCTAAATATTTACATATGAATTGTTTTAGAGCCCTTTTATTGGCAGAATCTGATATTAATTTAGTTCTTACAAAAAATGGGTCCCAACATGGTTTGTGTGGCGTTGCCATAGTGTGACGTCATAGGCACAGATCCCCTGTCCTCTTGTTTGGAAATGGAAATATGGTCACCCTATATTAAACAAACTGTCCACCCGGGCTTTTGCACTGCACAGAGACGCTTCGCTGCCTACGACTTTGAACATCAGTTGAGAGTCAGTCTCATGCAGACTGACCAATGAAGAGAGGGCCTCAAGTTAAGACCCTCTCCTCATTGGTCAGTCCACACGAGGTGGGTCAAAGGTTACTCTGGGCGGGTTACGTGTTGTCAGGCATTCAAGTATTGAGTATATTTACTGCATATTACAGTAAAATATTCTGTATGTGACCACATTATGGTGATCCTCGGGTCGTGATGATGGAGCCCTTGAATATTGTTGTCCATGGTACAACAAAGTGTTAATCTTGCCCTGGTTCCGCCGTCACATTCCCGCAGAAACTGGTTGATCACACCGGGGCCAGACTACTAGCATGTGGTTTTACAACCACAATGTCCTCAGAAGCAAATATGCTTTTAAAAGGGAGGGAGGAGTCCTAACTGTTGCTGCAGGCGTGTTGTGTGAGAGTGCAGTTATATACTGGTTAATATATTTTTGGGTTCAGTTGCTTTCATGTGGCCTAATGTGAGTCTATTTGGAATCATTGGAATTGTCAGCAGCATTTCTTGATGTGACTTTATGGCAGTTGCCCAGGGCATCATCACAAGGAGGATGGCATTCATTTACTTTTGTTTTATTTGGTATTTTTTCAGTCATTTTTGGAAATAGTGATCAATTTTGATTAATTCACAGCCTATGTTTAATTACATTTAAAAATTAGTTGTTTGACATCCCCAGTTATAATAAATGTCAACAGATGAGATCAAACAAAACAGATGAGAATTGCCCTCAAGCTGTTTAACTTGGACCAAGCATTTTAGGTCACAGATAGATGTAGCTTATAGAGTCTCTGTCTATACACCTTATAAGACAATTTAGGTGATGGCATGTTGTTTTTCTGCTATTGAACTGTTTTCTAATAATGTTGTGTTAAATAAAGTGAAGGAAGGAGAGAAATAACGTTTCCCTAGCAGTTTTTAAAAATTTCCCCATGTAATCCGATTAATCGAGTAATCGTGTCGAGACCCCATCCGATTAATCGATTATCCAAATAATCGTTTGTTGCAGCCCTAGTTCAAAAGCTCCGGACATGTGAAAAAAAAAAAAGAAGAAGCAATGTTTAGGGATTAATAAAACACTGCTGGAGACGGAAAACTGAAAATTAGAAATAATCTTTGATAAAGCTGGAAGTCACACAGGCTGCTGGTTTAATAAAGAATTTAGCTAAATGTAATATTTTATGTTTGTGATTATATATTTTTCATTTATATAATTTAATAAAGATGTTCTTTGAACCTCTGGTTTTCCTTGGATGTTTGAGATGCACAGATAGGGAACCTGAGGGCCGATTCTGATACCAGTTTCTGATGATTTAGATTCAGATGTTTCTCCCTGATTATTAACATTTAATGTGTGCTGTATTAGTAGGAATGTGCTGCTCCGACCTGCTGATCTGAAATCAACAGGATCTCTTTTTGTTTAGCTTAAACATTCCGATCCTTGAAGTAAAAACTTCTAAAATTCTGTTGGAAAATGATTTTGCACACTAATCACAAATGTATAAAATACATTTTATATAGATTTTAAATAAGTCAGAATTGGACAGAACAGTTTAAGAAATTATTTGATTGTTTTTTAAATGTTTTGTTTTGAAAACTTAAAACTTCTTGATTTATATACATACACACACACACACACACACACACACACACACATATATATATATATATATATATATATATATATATATTAATCAGCAAACAACAGATTAGATGAACATTTGAGGGCATGCCTATTATTTTTATTTATTTATTTATTTATTTTACCGTGTCCTGTCTGGCTGTAAAGCAAACAGAATTGATGTCTGAATGCTGGTAACAAGCCTTACAGATTTACTCTCAGGTGGAGCATCAAAGCGTCTGCTTTTAATGTCACGCCTGATACTTAAAACTTTATTGTTATTGTTTTTGAATGCTTTGTAATTCCGACCAGACACGGAGTCAGAGGTGAAAGAGAAATGAAAAGATAAAAGGTGGGGAGAGGGGGGGTGGGGGGGTTCCACAAAAATAAACAATAATGAACAAGAGTCTGCTTCTAGACCTGCAGAAAAAGACAAGAAAACAAAAAACAAAAAAATGGGACACAACAACAATACAAGATCAAGCTATCACTGTGTCAACTTGATGAAATATATAATCAACATCGTTTAACTGAACAGTCACACGATAATAAATCACAGTGCATTTAGTGCCCACCATAGTCTTAAGACATGTGTTGAACGTGCCCAAGCCCATACTTTTGAGAGCACCATGTGAGCAATTGTGTGTGTACACGCGCTTGTTTATGTAAGGTTTATCCATAGGAGCATCCAATAGAGAGTGTGAGGGACCACAGATCCGCCCCCCAAAGACGCATAGGAGACGGGGGGAGCTCCAAGTCCCAGAGATCCAGGCGCTGCCCCAGAACACAGGAACCCCAAGGAGACTGCAACCAGAAAGGCCCCCGCCCCCCTTGAGAGGCACAGAGGATCGCCCCGGGGGGCCACAACCAGCAGCCAGCAGAGTCCCAGGAGACATCAGCGGCAAGCCCTCAGACCCGCCTGCAGCCTCCCACCCCCTAGCCGCCCGAGCCCAGGACCCAGTGACCCGGGACCCAGGGGCGACCACCCCCGCCGGAGACCCAGCAGAGTCCAGGGACCCAGACCCCACCAGGCTGCCACTGGGATTGATCAGGCAGATGCCAAAAATCTTAAACCCCCGACCCGGGAGCCAGGAACACTCAGGCAGACCAAGGCACCACACCCCACACCAGGTGTGGCAGGGGGAGGGGAGACGAAGATCTATATCATCAAAAGAAGTCTCAGTAGAGGGGAGGAGTAAAAGGCCCCACCTGACATATACAGCCACACACTAACACAGTCACACACTCCCTCTCCCATGCTCACACATACACATACAACCAAAGACTTACAAAAATGCACGCCTGACACCCACTCATGCTCCCCATACACACCCTATTCACTCTGGTCCCGGTACTGCTGCACATTGGGTGCAACCATCACCGGTTACCAGAGTTGGACCCTTTCTGCTGGGGTACTGATGAGCAGGCTCCCCCGCCCAATGCTGAGCACAGCAACCCACCACTCCAGACCCCAACCAGACGGCCAGATCTCCCTCCTAGCCTCCAGCCCCAGGAAGCCAAGCAACAACAGAGGTGTGCTAAGACCCCTAGTCTCCCTCCAGTGTTGTGTGTTAATGAGGTGTATTCCATGGCTGTGGTGAGTGGGCAGTGCGGGCATTGTCTGGCCTATGCCAGCCGATGCCACCGCACCACACCACTTGCACCCACAACCCTTGGTGTCTATGTGCAGTTTAAAATTGGAAGTGGGCACCGGCACTCAGGAGGAGGCTGAGAAATCCTCCTGCCAAGTGCCGTTGAATGTGCTCACTCCCAAGGCCCTAAGTATGTGTTTGCGTGGAATGTCGTCGGTGGAAGTGTATAAGGTGCAAATAAAATTGGGGGGCAGGTTGCCACAGGAATGCAGAAATGGGGTCCATACCTGCACTCCCTGACTTGTCCACCCCCCAAGGTCCCATGTGCATGTTTGTGTGATGATGTGAGGGAGCAGGAGGAGAGAAATATGCGGGGATGGGGAAGAATGGCTGGAATTTACCCTTTTTAGGTTTATTTTCCTAAAATGATAACAAAAAACGTCATGCATTAAAAGGCTTCTAGAATTAGCTGAGCACATTACATGAAGAATAGCTTTTTGGGCTGCACAATATTTCTAAATATGGTCTTGATTCGGAAAAGGGTAGAATGCCTTCTCCGGGTCAGGGATGAGGTCCTGTCTCAAGTGGAGGAGTTTAAGTATCTCGGGGTCTTGTTCACAACCGAGGGAAAGTCGGATGGGGATATCAACAGGCGGATTGGTGATGTAGGCGTTGTAGTGGTCTGTCGTGGTGAAGAGAGAGCTGAGTCAGAAGGCGAAGCTCTCGATTTACCGGTCGATCTACGTTCCTACCCTCACCTATGGTCACAAGCTTTGGGTAGTGACCGAAAGAAAGAGCTCACGGATACAAGCAGCTGAAAAGAGTTTTCTCCGCAGAGTGGCTGGGCTCTCCCTTAGAGATAGGTTGAGGACCTTGGTCATCCGGGAGGGGCTCGGAGTAGATTCACTGCTCCTCCACATCGAAAGGAGCCAGTTGAGGTGGCTCGGGCATCTGGTCAGGATGCCTCCTGGATGCCTCCTTGAGGTGAGGTTTTCTGGGCACGTCCAATCATCAGGAGGCCTAAAGGTAGACCCAGGACATGCTGGAGAGACTATGTCTCACCTGGCCAGGGAACGCTTTGGGATTTCCCCGGAGGAGCTGGCCCAAGTTAGCCTGGCAAGCCAGACTAAATAAATGTATTATTTAGTCTGGCCACGCTCCATTGACGGCTCTCGGTTGTGGGGCGGGTTCTACCGTTGTCTTTCAAATGATCTCCGCATTCCACTGGACAATGAATGTGACATACTCTTGCTTTACTCTGTTGCATCATCCCACCCACCAGGCATATAGAGTGCCCTGACTGGCCCACAAAGCGGATAAAGCTCTGTGATTTGTTCACTAAGCAGATAGAGCACTATGATTGGCCCACCATTATGGACCAATCACAGCTCTTTATGTGTTTGAAACCCCTCTAGAGAGCTGTGATTGGCCAGCCAGAATGCTGTTAGGAGCTGCGGCGGTTCCAATGGAGCATGCCTAGACCAAACTTTGCAAAGCAAGAATTTGGTCTAGTTCACTAGGCTAGGCCCAAGTGGCTTGGGAGAGGGAAATCTGGGCCTCTCGACTTAGGCTACTGCCCCCGCGACCCGACTCTGGATAAGCGGATGAAAATGGATGGACGGATGGATGGATTGATGGATGGATGGATGGATCAACATCATGGTGTCCATATTCAACAAGCTTCAAATAAATTGCAAGAAGTCTATATTAGATGCTCAGATGTTTCCTCATGATCTTAATTTTTAGTGCCTTGTTGATAGAATTTGTGTTTAACAGTAATATATGAAACAGCACGTTCGTGTAACAGTGTAGAGCTCTAATAGAAACCGTTCTTGTGCTTATATTAAGGTTGTTTTCAGCAGAATCGTTGCTGTTTAAGGTCTCCGGTTATGGCGGCTGATTTACAGGAGATGAAGTGAGAATATTAACGGGCCAGATGTGTTTGAGAGGATTAACCGCTGCTCAGGTTTAGGAAATCAGTGAGTGAAGACAGTGGGCGGTTTAATTAATGCTCAGGTCTGAGGTAAATATCTTATAATTCATTTTCTGCCCTCTTTCGGCAGCTTTGTCTGATTTTCTGAGATTAACTTGAGTCTCTGATGAAACATTTTAATAATCCTTACATTTCCGTTCAGACTTGATTCTTATTTGGTTTAGTAATAGGACCTTTTTCTTCCCTCCAGTTGGACCCAATGTTCACGGTTCCGGCCCCCCCGGCTCCAAGCCACCCTGGGGCCCCTGGATCTTCCCTGCCCTTGGCCCCGTCCTTCTCCTCCCCGGCCCTGCCCACCTCAAACCCAAAGCAGCTAGCAATCAGGACGCGGTCTGTCGGCACCAACACGCAGGATGGAGGCGTGCCGGGGGCGTCGGAGAACGATCCAGGCTGCTTGGGGCCCTGTCAGCCTGGGACCAGCGTCAACCTGGAGGGTATCGTCTGGCACGAGACCGAGGAAGGTAAGGATGGCTCCGGAAACTCCTCTAGGAGAGAATATCTGGATTTTGTCACATGAAAATATAGAAACGTTTATTTTGTATTGAAGAAGAAACTGAACAGATGGGTTCAGATCACAGAATTTTGGTATTTATTCTGTTTTTTATGGAGTAATGGACAGAGTTCATAGATGCAGCCTCAAGCAGTGTAAAGGGGCGGGCTCGTCTGGGGCCCCGATAGGGATTTTTAAATGTTGACCATGTGCTGTTTGGGTTTTTTGTCAGATGATCCCAGACCTTTGGTGCTTCCCGTCTTTAATCCCATCCCGAGACCATTCTTTACACGTGTGACGGGCTTTATCAGAAAAATCAGTTTAGCCGTGTGAAACCTCCCCTATAGGGTTTTAGTTTTGTATAATAACATCATTGTGATGTTTGGGTGGAGGAACAGGCGAGTTTCCCCGCTTTCAGACAAATGTAATTTAATTAAATTCAGTTTTTGTTGTTAAATGTTCCTGTGTGATAAACGTTTCTGGTGTCGGTGTGTCTCTAATAATAAACAAATTCAAGCCATAAAGGTGAAGCTGGATGATCTCTGACAGAATAATAGGCTGAAAATTGAACAAAATAAAAGATGACTGAAACTTTTCTTGTGAGCGGCGTCAGTAGGGAGGTGTCGAACAAAAGTAAAACTACTTTAACGCGGCATTAAGACCTCGGTTATTCAAAAGTGTCAGTTATGTTGAGCCAGATGCTTTCCACCAGCCTTCATGTCAAAGAGGAACAAAAATCTGTGTGTTTTATAAATCTGTTATTCACCCTAACCCTTTCTGATGTTTTCTCCGAACGCTCCAAAGCAGAAATGTGCGAGTAACGAGGAGCTAGCTTCAGTCTGGCGTTAGCGTGGCCAGCAGCTGCTGAAGGACGCGTTTCCCACAGCTCGACAGATGAGTAGCTTCCTGATTTTAATCTGCTGTTTGCAGACCGCTCCGGCCGTACGCTGAGACGATGCTCGTTAATGTCAGCTGCAGTGAGAGCTGACCGTTTACAGACAGCAGCTGCTGGAGACACAAAGCTGCCTCATTTATTCTTGATCTTTATTTAAAGGGACTACGGAGTTTTGAATTTTTATGCTCGCGATTGCCCCCTCAGGCCAAAAGCGTAACGGCAGCTTCAATAGTAGGCTCGTGCACGAGGCGTGCATGCTGTACGTGCACACTCCTTAACGAAAATAACAGCTGAGACAGTCCCTTGTGTGTGTGTGTGTGTGTGTGTGTGTGTGTGTGTGTGTGTGTGTGTGTGGCCCAGAGGACAGAGGACAGGAGAACGCGCAGCTAATTAATTAAATAATTTGGTTCTGTACCTTTCTCTTCAGCACAGCCGACAAAGGTTTATGATGGGTCAGTCCTCCTGCATGCTCAGATCATTCCCTTCCCTTGCTTGAAAAATTGTTCCAAAATGAAAGTTGAACCCACATCTTTTTTATCTGTGAATTCAATGCCGTTCGGCGAGCCTCAAATAAAAATTTGGGCATCTTACTGTAAAAAATATACCATTAATGTAAAAAAGAAACTCTAAATGAACTATGTTCACATCCAGAATCAAACCCGGGTCTCCTGCACGAGAGTCCGACATCTTACTAGGTGAGCTACACTCTAGTAACTTTCATAGTATCTGTAACATTTATATCCTTGATGACAGCTGAAACAACGTTCAAAGAACGGTTTGGAGCGAAAATGACTATTTTGTTGCTAATTAGCAGGAAATATCTAGAAGAAAGTTCTACAGAAAGTAGCTAAGGGTCCTCAGAAATGTAGCTAGCTTTGTCACTAGGCGTTAGGAACAGCGACAAAGTGGCACTGCCTCTCTCTCTGCTGCTAAAGCTACGGATAGCAAACGCTACGGGCGATGCCTGAGCGTGAACGCGCATGAAGCAGCCTGCTCGACCCGAGCATCTCTCTTTTTCTGTGATTTTACAGAAAAACAGGCAATCACAGTAAAAATGCCAGGGCTCATTCTACAGGACCAGGGCATTGCAGGAGAATGTATGAAGAAGACATTTATTATTTCTATACATGTTTTGGCTGTCACACTTCCATAATGTCCCTTTAAGCAGACTGTGACTGTCTGTTGTTGCAGGTTAGATAAAGATCAAATCACGTTTTATGAACAACTTGTACAGAAATCCATATAATTCCAAAGGGTTCACATACTTTTTCTTGCTACTGTAAGTCCAAATCCAGAAGAAAATCAGAACCAGAATGGGCCAACTCTATAAAATGATGCTGTGGGACTGTTGGGCTGTGGCTGCCAACGAGGACGGCACTCGGCGCCTCCACCTCTCATCCTGGCTTCTCTTGTTCTGCTAGCTGCTGGTCATCAACGTTGACGGACGATTTTGGGGAGAAACTTTTGTTTTTATTAACAGAGTGGAGTGAAGAGCCTCTGTTAATTAATGTGATGCTGAGATACAAACACTGCACAGAAGATCCAGACTGTTCTCCAAAGGAACGAGAAGGAACAAATACAATTCAAGGAGAATAAACCACCTTAAATGAGGAAAAAAAGGCAAATAAAGGAAAAACAAAACCTCAGCAACACGAAGCTTTAAAACAAGCTGCAAAATGTTTCAGCTACATGAAACGTTAATTATGAAAAGCGATTAAATCATCAAAATGAAGTCTTTGCACGGGTGGTGATTAACTTTAGACTGATTAAAACGTATCAGGAAACAAAACAGGAACTAATGATGCTTCATAATTGTTTCTTACCCACAATGCAACAGAACGCGGTCTTCTAACCTTTAGCATTAACAGGCTGGTCAATAAAAGTCCTGAGACGACTCTGCACCTTTTCTGTTGAGTTATTCAAATCCCTGAAACTCAACACCTCTAAGTTAGGAAAAATAAACACTTCAGGTAAGATTATCGACTCCCTTTTTAAAGGTATTTTTACAGAATAAGTATCGTTCCTATTTTGACCCTAATAGAGAGTTTTATGATGTTAAACTGAGACGAGGGAAGAGATGGGAGGATGGAGAACAGAAACAAAGAAAGAGAGATTCGCTTCACAGTCTGATGGATGGTGAAAGAAAAGCTGTTAAACCTGCAGCGAGAGCGAAGACGAGCGATGAAGATGGATGCAACGACTCAAGCCGGAGAAATAAGATGGAGAATGTTTTGTTACTGATGCAGTCGGAAAGAGGAGTTTCTCTCCCTGCAGCTCCAGGATAATTGTTCAGGAGGCGGAGGGATAACTCACCCCCCCTCGTGGTGGCGGAGGGATGCTGGGGGGGGGGGGGGGGGGGGGTGAGATGCAGGTTGCATGTTAATTAAGCTGACTGCTAATTGGACAGACAGAAAGAGAAGAAGAAGAGCTCCTCCTCATCGTCCTCGCTGCAGGAGACCAGAGTCTAATCAAACAGTGATTGGTTTAACTCTTAAAGTCTGTCTGTCTGTCTGTCTCTGTCAGGAATTCAAAAATCCAAATCTATTACAACCAAGTGTTAGAAACCAATTTATATTGTATAAAAACGCCAAATATCCACTTCTAAGGTTTTTTCTTTCTTTTGGTGAGACCTCCACCGGAGCTGTTTTCTGGTTTAATTCCTGCAGGTTGAAGCTGTGGAAACGGAGAATACCGTTTCATTTGTTAAGCACCTTTAACACAGCATTACAGCCGACCAAAGCGCTGCACAATAACAACAAACAAGCAAAATAATCACACAGTCAGTAGTTTAAAAAAGGAATAAAAACCAAACAGGCAATTGGAGACATAAATACACAAATGTTAAATTAAACAAGATGGAATAGAGGAAAACGTGTAGACTTCGGGCGGTCCAGTGGGGCGGGCTGGCTCCTGGATGGTCTCCAGTGTCTCCAGCAGCGTGGAGCTTCAGGTGGATGTCTAGTTAAAGGGGACACATGCTATCGTTTCTAAGCAAGTTATAATCCTTCTATGGTCGATACAAAACATGTTCAGTGCTAATTTTCCTCATTGTGACATCACAATAATGGACTTTTTCAAACGTCTTGATTCCTGAAACCACGGTTTTCTCCACGTTTGTAGTTTATGGAGGCAGTGCAGACCCACGTGGCAGCACAAAAGGAAGCAAAAGACCTTAAAGAGCAAGTCACTCCAAATCAACATTTTTTATTACTGATAAACTATATAAATGAGTGTCTGATTGTGCTGTAGACAAATGTAGTCAATAACTCGGCACTTTAGTGCATCTTAGTTAAAATTTAAATATTCTGCCTAAAACTGTCAGCGACGCACCGTCGTCAGGCAAAAACTCAGCACTGCATTTGAATTTAAATCTGCCGTCGCTATTGGCTAAGAGGTACACTATGATGTTAGATGGTACATTATGATGTCACAATGTCATGAGTGTGTGTATTTGTTAGCGGCTCCGCCCTCTCGGTCTTCTAAGCAACAGCATTTGTAGCATTTTTCAAACAGGAAGTGGGAGTGGAGTAATACTCTGGTAGGGGGTGACTTGCTCTTTAACTCATTCACTGCCAGCCGTTTCCTGATCACTAACGGCCTTCGCTGCCAGCGTTTCTCACCGTTTTTGCTGTTTTTTTAAGAGTCACTGAACGTTGCGCGCTAGCATGATGTCGATGCCAAAACAACCAAAACAAAGAGGAGACTCACCTCTTACATCAGGAAGAAGCCACGTGTTTCGAGCGTTATCCGTTCTTTCATAATCCATTGTCGAATTGTGATTGGCAGACGCTTTTCCGGTTCGCGCCTCACTTTTTTTACAGGAACGGCCCAAAATGATCTCCAAACGCATGGATGTGTTGCTTCCTGATCATGTGATCTGTGACGTATGCGGATGAAGATCGGCTTCAGGGCTGAGATGTTTGTTCTCAGCGCGGGGGCTCGTTCCGATGCTCAAACAGTAAAAAAATGCAAATGACGACTTTAGTCGTCAATGGCAGTGAATGAGTTAAAAAGGACCTAGTTTTTTTTTCTTTCTTATTTAACCAGGTTAAATGGTTGAGAACACGTCCTCATTTACAAACACGACCTGGCCTCGAGGAGAAGTCCCTGTTGAAATCCATTTTTCTGGTTCCAAAAATCCATGATTCTGGTTCATTTGGATCTCTTCTCTACGGAACCAGTTATCTGTGAGGCATAAATCATCAGTCGGAAAAAGAAGGATGTTTTTCCCTCATGAAGCTTTTAGAAAACGGCTTTAACGGTTTCTGAAAGCACATCCTCTCTGTTAAACATGATGCTGTCATCGGGGCCCACGACAACGAGACACAAAGTGATGAGCTATGAGTGTTTTGGCTTCTTCCCAGGAGGAGAGGAGACAAAGTCACGCCGACTAAAATTAGAAACCGTCACGTTTCAGACCATCGCCGCCTTCAGGGGATGTCACAGCGAGGAGGAAAACCCCCAACTGCTGCAGCTTTTCTGGAGATTTAGTCCTCACATCTTGGGTCTCTGAGACAGAAAACCACCAACCTAAGGTTTTTTTTTTTAGCGTCCTCTAAACGCGTTTTGTGCTCTGGTTGTTTAAAGAGCAAGTCACCCCCTACCAGAGTATTACTCCACTCCCACTTCCTGTTTGAAAAAGGCAACAAATGCTGTTGCCTAGCAGACCGAGAGGGCGGAGCCGCTAACAAACACACACACAGGCTCACAACGACATTGTGACATCATATGGTACCAGCTAACTTTCTAGGGTACATCTTAGCCAATAGCGATGGCAGATTTTAATTCAAATGCAGTGCAGAGTTTTTACCTGACAACGGCACAACACTGACAGTTTTAGGCAGAAAATTAAAATTTTAACTAAAATTCACTAAAGTGCAAAACTATTTACTACATGTGTCTGTAGCACGATTAGACACGCATTTATATAGTTTATCAGAAACAAAAGATGATTTAGGGGTAACTTGCTCTTTAAAGGACAAGAAATACGATTTTTAGCTTTCCTGTCTTACAGCAAACGGGTTCAGGCAGATATTTAGAGGTTTACAGTAAAATAAAAAGCCACTTACTCTGTTTTCATGCAGATTTGATTCATTTCAGTGGTCGGAGGCTGCTGCTTTTACATCTTTACAACGGTGCTTCTTACAGATCACCTGATGTAGAATAAAATAACTCCTAATCTGAAACATTTAAAGGTGATTTTTTTTCTCTGCAAAGATTTTAGACTAAAACTAAAATTTGAGTCTGTTTGATGTTTTTATTGACAGTCTTTGCTCATATTGCGCCGGCAGTGTTTAACGATGACTGAGGTGTTACTCCGTGTGTTTCCGGGGACCCTGTTCAACGTGACACAGTCGGTTAAACTCCATTCTTCTCACTGACAGAGCTAATGAGCGGTGAAACAGACATTAAACACATCTTCAGTGCATTTCTGTACATTTCCTATCGACTGTGAGAGGAAATGAGGCTCAGCTGGGAGTTCTACCCTGATGAAGATCCATGAAGAAGAACCAGGGGCGGGGCTTAAACACCTGATGAAGATGACACATTTTCATGGATGGATGGATTTACTCTGTTTATGGGTCTACGGGTCGAGGCCTTGGGGGTTTAGGGTTGTGTCTCTGAGGTTTTAAGGTAAATTTAAAGCGGTAAAATCTAAAGTTTGGATCTGAGAAAACATGTTTTAATGATTATTTCTGATTCTAATGGGTCTAGTTGATAAAGGAACAAACTAATGAGTTTTTAGAGGGGTTTAAATCCGTCGATGAGTGAACGCCTTCATCGTTCTGTTTAAACATATTTAGAGGACAATAAATACTCTAAATGGGATTTTTAATCATTTAGTTAAATTTGACATGTCACAGTGGGTGGAGTCTCTAGAAACAGGAAGTAATCATCTGAAACAACACTCGTGGCGAGTCAGATTGCTAATAAATTGGTTGCTAATCTCTGGCATTTAACTATTTTTGTGGTCGAAGAAGCCACATTAAAGCGTCAGAACTCTGTGTTACCTGGTTTAAAGGTGTGGTTCACTGAAAAAAACATGTTTAATAATTATCGCTGATTCTAACGGGTCACTCTTGAGTGTTTCATGCAGGCAGAACATGAATATAGTCTCCTACACCTACCTCCTGCAGTAGCTTCTGATAGAAAACAGACGGTGAAACTCGAGGATTGGAAAATCCTGACAGATCTACGTCACACTGTCACTAACATTCACGGACTCACCCATCTGGACTCACGACGGGGAAGGCTGTTGTTGGTTTAGCGTCCAGGAAACAGCGGAGAACGTCTCAGCTAGTAGAAGCTAACTGTTAGCATTAGCAGCTCCACCACATGGCAGAACTCCAGGCTTGTGTTATTTATGGAGATAAAACATCAGTGTTGCAGAGCAACCAGAGCCAGTGGTAGAGTCGAGTTGCTGTTAGCCAATCAGAGGTGAGATGTCCACATACCAGGAAGTAAGACTCCAGATCCTGCCTCTGAAGCTACCTTCTCCTCCAGCTGACTTGTACTTTCTGAAACAGGTGTCCCAGAGCTTCTTCTTGACTTACAAGGCATTCATTCCTACTAGAGACTACTGCAAATGTGTTGATTGAAGGAGTAAAATACACCTTTAAAACCTGAAAGCAGGTTCGTTTAGGGGATTTCTGTTCCTTCAGATCTTCTGGCCTCTCTCTGAACACGTCCACCTCTCGGTCACGTCTCCCAGCTCTCATCTGAAAGCGGCGGCCATCGTCCCTAATTGAAAAGTGACGAGTCGTCCGTTGCGGTTGAACCTTGTTTGAAAGCTGTAATGTGTCTTAAATTGGATTTGCTTTGCGTTGCTGCTGGAGCATCACAACTCGTAGGTTAACGGCTTTCAAATGTCAGCGTGAGAGCATCAGAGGGAGAAGAAAGCTGGTGGAAGAGAAGGGTGTTCATTTCATCGGCTGGAGGAGTTTAAACCTCCAGACTAAACCTGAAAACTCTGAGGTGATCTTCTGCCTGGGACAGTTTGAGCCTTTTAGAAGAGGAACTCTGAGTGTCGGCTGCTGATCTCAGGTGTCGGCTCATCAGAGGAACATCCTCCTCTCAGATGTATTTGATTTTCTTTCATCAGTGAGTCGTTCTTCGTCAGATACAAGCGAACACAAACAAATGAGCCATTTAGCAGCTCTTTAATCTCCTGGTAAAGAGCTGAAAGCCTCTTTCAGACCAAAGCGGATGTTTGTTGGGTTAAATTCATCTTTCATTTTAAAGATTTGTTTTATTTTTCCACGTTCTGATGCTGGTGGGTCTTCTGTGACTGACAGGTGTGCTAGTGGTGAACGTGACCTGGAGGAAGAGGACCTACGTGGGAACCCTGCTGGACTGCACCAAACATGACTGGGCTCCGCCGAGGTAACCGCAGATTCCCTTTCTTCCTCTTCTCTGGAGACCTTTTAGTTCACACCTCAGGACTACAACATGCTGCTACCTACAGGAGGTTAACTCTGTGTGTGTTTCACTCGTTTGCTTCTGTGTGATTGTTAAAAATAATCATTTCGAAATCTGACCGGGTAATTTTAGAGCCTGAAGAGTCGTGTTGTGAATGAAAGGGGTAATGGAGACTGAAACAAAAACAAGCTCCATCATAGGGCTGCACATAGCGATGGGTACCGAATTCGGTACTTTTTACGGTACCGACCGAATTCCATAGTACCGACTGAGCACCGATTCACGTCATTTGAAACGGTGCCTCGTTTCGGTACCCGTCCTTCATAACGAGAACTTGCCTAGACAGCTGCGCATGCGCAAGAGCGTTATGTCGTCGGTCGCTGCGAGCGAGTTGTAAACAGAGCAGCATGGTAGAAAGAACGCACGCTAACGCTTGGGTCCACTTCACTAAATGTGATGGGTAACTGGGTGATGATGAAACCAGCGACAACGATCTAAGTGAGACATCCTCATCTTAATCTGCTCCGGTAGGTAAATAAAATGTTTAAGATAATGTTAGCTTGATATGTTAGCTTCCGTTTCGCTAATGGTGCGTTCGCTTTCTCCTCGGAACTCTGAATTTCCGACTAGAAGAACTTGAACGCGCTCTAAAGTTTGGCTTCACTTTACTAAATGCGACGGGTGATTGGGTGAAGATGAAACCAGCGACAACGTTCTAAGTGTGAGGCATCATCGTTTTAATCTGCTCCAGCAGCTAAATAAACTGTTTAAGATAACGTTAGCTTGATATGTTAGCTTCCATTGCCACCATTGTTATCAGCTAATGGTGCGTTCGCTTTCTCCTCGGAAATTCTAACTTCCCAGTAGAAAAAATCAAAGAAAAAGGACGGCAAAAGGAATGAAGATACACAGTAAATTTAGTTCACAGTAAAGATGTTTGCTTCAGTTTAATTATCAGCTTATAAAACTACAAGGACGATGTTAAAATACAAACAGTTGTATGTTATTTATCATGATATTTATCAAAGGAGTTTGATGGATCATGACACTTTAATTGAAGACGATTTGAATACAGTAGTAAATAATGTCAGTAGTATTTTCCTTTGCAAAGTAGAAAAAGAGGAAATACGAGAAATTGTAAAAAACTGTGGAAATAAGCGATCAACTGATTGTGAGGATTTGGACATGATGACTGTAAAGACCATAATAGAATCTGTTATTGATCCTTTTACTTATATTTGTAATTTGTCACTTTCTACTGGAGTCTTCCCTGATGCTATGAAAATAGCAAAAGTGGTTCCACTGTTTAAGAATGGTGATAAACATAATTTCACAAATTATAGGCCAGTGTCACTACTTCCACAGTTTTCCAAAATAATAGAAAAAGTCTTTGCATCACGGTTGGATAAATTTATTGAAAAAAATATGATTTTACATAATGAACAGTATGGATTCAGGACCCAACATTCAACAACAATGGCAATAATGGATTTAACAGAGAAAATATCTGAAGCGATAGACAATAGAGAATACTTTATTAGTGTTTTTATTGACTTAAAGAAAGCTTTTGATGTTATCGATCATTCAAGGTTACTGCAAAAATTATATCAGTATGGAATACGAGGGGTTGCTCATCAATGAGTTAGAAGTTATTTAGATAAAAGAAAGCAATATGTTCAGATAAATGGCATTACATCAGAGCTACGAAATATTGCTTATGGAGTGCCACAAGGGTCAGTCCTTGGACCAAAATTGTTCAACCTGTATATCAATGATTTGGTAAATGTGTCTGACAAGCTAGGTTCTGTTTTGTTTGCAGATGATACAACATTGTTTTATTCAGGGTCTGATATAAATGAAGTAACTCATGTAATAAATACTGAACTGATAAAAGTTAAAAACTGGTTTGATATAAATAAATTAACACTTAATCTTAAAAAAAAACTAATTTCATTCTATTTAATGATAAAGAAAATATAGACGTAATATTAGAAATAGATAACATGGAAATTCAAAGGGTAAAAGAAATCAAATTTTTGGGAGTAATGATTGATGAAGCTCTAAGCTGGAAATCACATATAGGCTATATAAAAGGTAAAATGGCCAAAGCCATTGCAGTATTATATAGCGTAAAGTTTTTACTAAATAGTGAAGGATTGTTATTACTATACAATGCACTGATTCTGCCATACTTAAATTATTGTGTAGAAATCTGGGGAACTGCATATAGAACGTATACACAACCTTTGTTTGTTTTGCAGAAAAGAGCAATGAGAATTATAGACAACACTCATAGTACAGCTCCATCTAACCCATTATTTATAAAATATAAAGTAATTAAATTTCATGATTTGGTCAACTGGAGAATATTGCATATAATGTATAAAGCAAATAAAGGTACATTGCCAAAGAATATTCAGCATATATTTGAAAAGAGAGATAGCAGTTATTCGTTGAAGGGATTTGAAATCTTCAAAAAACCTAGATTTAGAACAAGAATGAAGGAAATGAGCATATCTGTGAATGGTGTGAAGTTGTGGAATTGCCTGGACAGAGAATAGAAAGAGTCAAGAACTCTAAAAGTGTTTAGTCTACACATTAAATCACGTGTGCTGAGTGGATATGACAACGGACAATTGATGTGGACATAATAATTAACAAATGTGAACAGTTACGGGACTGAAAGAACTGGTGAGGGACTGCACAAATATAAATTGATATTTAAGTTTAAAAAGGGGGCAGAAATAATAAGATTTTTCTTCTATCTGCTCCCTTTCATTCAAATATATATTGTGTTTTCATGAATATTGTTTAGTATCTGTTGTGTTATTTTTTTTGAATGAAATAAAGATAAAAAATATATATATATATATATATATGGTTATATATTGAGAAAAATATGTATTTCATTATATAAGATAATTAAAATATTAAACACTCAAAAGTATTGAAAATTGGTACCGTTAAGTACCGGTATCGATTCCTAGGTACCGGGAATTAGTACCGAATCTATTCAAATGTCAACGGTACCCATCCCTAGCAATGTATCGTAAATATATCGTTATCGCGATATCAGCATGCACAATATGCATATCGCAAAGAACAGATAAATATCGCAATGAATGGTCAGCTCAGATGTTTGCTATACATGATGCATTCTGTCAACCAAACAGAAGCATGATGTTTTTAAACCAAATGGAGCTCTTCACCCATTTGGCCAATTGGATGGGTTCACATAGGTTAGAGGCCCGCCCCCGAGGCGGGCGGCACTTCATTTAGATGGTTAGCAAACACCTGAGTTAGCTTTCTTCTGCTCTTTCTGCCGATTCTGCTTTTCCCGGCATCCACTGATTGCCTTTTCTTTTTCCCTTTCCTCACATCTTTTGCTTTTCTCATTTTTACGATTATTTTTGGTCATTTTTTTTAATTTGTTTTTGATTATTTTTGTTCCAGAGTAAAGTTTTTATTTATCGCAAGTAGGGCTGCACAATATATCGAAAAATTATCGCCATCGCGATAACAGGATGTGTGATAGGCCCATCGCAAAGCACGTCAAAAACGGCGATAAATGTTTGGTTCAAACATTTCCATCCGTGTCATACATCAGCTTTTTGTAAACCAGCTCTGTTTTTTACGCTGAAGTATTATTTGACCAATCAAATGTAGCCCTTCTGATATGCGGCCAATCAGATGGGTCCGTTCACGTAATACGCCCGCCCTCTACGTAGACCCTTAGGATGGGTGGAATGCAACACCCGAACTGATTTAGCGGCGCCGTTCCCTTTTTCGTCATGCTGGCTCAGAGCAACGAACACGGTTTGTGCTGAGGTTTCTGGAATCAGCGCTGCTTTCAAACGTGAACGTGAGTCCGCTCGGTGTCGTTAATCATTTTTACCGGGCTGACTCCGACACGTACCGGTGAACCAACCCACCTTCATGCCGCTAGTGTTCCACCGGGTGGTGATGTTAGCCCCAGGCTCCGGTTAGCTTCCAGCTAAAAGGCTACAGCACTCTCCTCCCAGTCCCTCCCTGCTAAAGAGGGCCTGGAAACATTCCCCCACACATCAAAGTGATTTTTCATTCATGAGCATTTATAACCTTGTTAATCAGGATAGTTGATTTGCTGCTGCACATAAACTGTCAGTCAGAAGCTCTGCTAGCCGCTTATCTTAAGAGGAGCTAGTTCAATTGGTTAGCTTGTTATCAGAATCATAGTTGCAGTTTCATCATCTGAGCTGCTTTTTAAGATCCAGGTAAACTTGTTCAGATGACATCAACACTGCATACGTTAGTATTTGTTCATTTATCGTAAGTAATATCGTCATCACAATATTAATCATTGTTATCGAATATCGCAGGTGTTCACAATATCGTGCAGCCCTACTCCGTCATAACGTTGTCTCACAGCTCGGCTGCTTATTTGTCTTTTTATGTTTATTGTTGTTTACTCTGGCCTTTGGCTGACGGCGATTTCTGCGATTAACGCCAGAGAAACCCCTTTTCTTTAAAGTGTTTTGCTGAAATAATGAAAAGCTCTGAGGCTGTCGGCTGTTATTCAGCTGTGATAAAAACATTCTGAGCTCTGAATAAAACCTGTTTGACAAACGGTGAGAGCTTTTTGTAATTGCTGAGTGGAAAATGTGACGGCCCCTCTTTGCTCTGCTGAAACCTTTCAATTATTCCCCCTGTATGTAAGTGATAGTTGTCATGGCAATTACAGCTTAATCTCAGAAAGAGGAGACTAAATTGCTTTTTTCATTTACACTCGCCTTTCAGTGCAGATCGACTGTGGTTTCATAATGAGGTTCGACAGAATGAAGCAGATTTTTGCAACGATTCATCATCCGAGTAGAAAAACTGAAAAGTTGACTTTTATAAACAAGTCTGGACACTAAAAGCAGCAAATATCCTTGAAACGTTGAAGACAAAAGCCTAGCGCGTGTGTTCCAGCGGCCTCGGCGGCGTGCACTAGGATGTAAAAACCAATTACAAACATCACAGGAAATGTGAGATATCATTGTCTTAAAATCAATGTGCTCTGCAGCCCGTTTCATTACGGATCTGGGTAATGCCCGAAAACCGTCTCTTCAAGGTCAGAATTGACTCCTGAGTTTTTAACACCAGCTCGTGTGATACCATGATTGGTGTATTAAAAGGCCGTCGCAGAGCCGTGGACGTGTGTTCCCATCACAGCCGGTAGCTTTTTGATATAAATAACAGCTCTTAGTTTGAGTGTGAAGATGCAAAGCGCTGCGTCGAATGGCATCAAAAGACTGGAGGCTGGAAGGGAATGGCGTGTGAATACAGAATGACTCCGTGTCAAATACAACGATAACCGTGGATCCTACAGGTTCTTTTATGTCATCAAACCAGAAACAGGCTTTGCGCTGAATAAAAAACAATGCCGTCTGGGTGAAGTGCTTCAGAGGGGCTGTGATCTGATTCCAGAGCTTTTGGGTTTGCTTTCAGTCAGCCTGAGTTTGTTTCCTCGGATATTTGTCTATCCCTTTGTTTACATCTATCCAAGGTCGGGGCACGGGTGTAACAGGTCTAGGGGGTAAACATAGACATCTGTCTTCATAGCAACTCTTCCCAGCCTCCTTTGGGTATCTCCAGGTACTCTCTTACCAATTGGGATGCACAACCCCTGCAGCAAGTTCTGGGTTTTCCTAGGAGTCTCCTCCCAGTGCCCGGAAAACCTCCAGGAAGTCACCAGCTGGCACCCTGTTCAGATGACAGAACTACTTGAGCCGAGTCCTTTCGATGAAGAGGAGCAGCAGCTCTCCTGGACTGGACTGTCCCACAGAGGGAGACCATTTCAATAGCTTGTGTCTGAAATAAGCCAAAGCTGCACCTTTCTGTCATGATCCATGTCTCACGGTCATGAGGGATGGTTAGTCTGCGCTTTATAAGCCTGGCAGCCCGCCAGGCTTTGCTTGGCAACCTGCCAGGCTAAGCGTCATGCCCCGCCCCCCTCCCCTACCCTACCGTGTCTACTGACACGAACGGCGCAACGAAACTAGAGCCCTCCATCAGCTGATACTGGTGAGAAACAGCAGCGGAACGTGTGCAACACCCCCACCCCCACTCTTGCTCTCACGGAGGAGCGCACTCTGTTTATTTTTCTTCCGCCGAGTAAATTGGCTTTTTGGAGGCCTTAACATACCCGAAAACTCAGGAATTTAATAATAATAAATAAAAAACAATAAATAGCGCCCCCTAGGACCATTAAAACTGTCAGCCCAGAGCCATGCTTTGACTGAGGATTAAGAAATTCGGTACACTAATGTGGTGTCTCAGGACCTACAAAAAAGTCTCTGGAGCCAAGTGCAAAGTCGTACAGGAGGTCGGCCATTATGGTCCAAGAACTCGATTTAGTAGTTTTCGCACACGTTGTTTGGAGAGTGATGCCCCGTCGCCCTTTTCACTGATCCCCTTCAAACTTCTGCTATATACTCTTAAGCTATAGGGGGAAAAGTTCAACCGTCGGATTTTAAATAAGTTTAAAGGTGTGGGCGTGGCTAAGCCTCAAACTTTGACCTGTCGCCACTCCACTCTTTTTTTCACAGCTCCCTATTGAACTCCTTTCACCCAATCACCAGCAATCTCTGGCAAATAGCAGTAGACAAGTTGTGGTCACTTGGTCTCCAGTACTGGCAGGTTTTGAAAAAAAGCGGGGCTTTGGGAGCATGGCGAAATTCGCCATCACACCATGGAAATACGTTTGCCTCTCATTTCCTCAGTTATAGTGATATCGCTACGAAATCTCTGATGAGTGATCCTAGTCTGACCACCAATAGAAATGGACATGATAGGTTTGTGGGCGTGGCCTTTTTTCTGAAATAGCGCCCCCTAGGACCACTTAAAACTGTCAGCCCCAAGCCGTGCTTTATCTGAGAACTACGAAATTTGGTACACTAATGTAGTGCCTTGGGACCTACTAAAAACCAAGATCAATGTCGCACAGGAAGTCGGCCATTTTGGTCCAAGTACTCGATTTAGTGATTTTCGCACACTTTGTTTGGAGAGTGATGCCCCATCGCCCTTTTCACCAATCGCCTTCTAATTTCTGCTGTATACTCTTAAGACATAGGGGGGAAAATTCAACCATCAGATTTTTCTAAAATTGAAAGTTGTGGGCGTGGCTAAGCCTCAAACTTTGACCTTTCACCATTACATTACTTGACGTAAAAACTCCCATGTGCATGATCAGATCTATATCAAACATTGTCTGTGTGATCACTGACCACATCTCAAGACAATGACAATGTGGACAGCTGACATCAACTAAGCCCCGCCCCCTGACTACAGGAAATCTATTGTTTTATGGTGAAACACCCATATTTGTCCCCTCTAATTTAGTCAACATGACACTAAGGCCATCCATTGTCTTCATGATACTGTAATGACCATTCAGTTCTGATAGCTTTCCAGAAAGGGAGGGGCTTTGATGCCATGGCGAATTCTGGCGTGACACCGTGACCTTATGTTTGACTGTAACTTCCACAAACAGCCTCCGATCTGCCCGAGACTGAACATGGCAATCAACAATCATGCCCTTTTGCCAATGAGGCACAAACAGAACGTCATATAATATCACCACAGCGCCCCCTACATACCTTTAAAACTATAATAACTCCTACAGACGAGGTCGCAACTGCACCAAACTTGCTATGTGTCATCACACAAAGGCACCCAACACAATCATGTGGTCTTTGGTTGATATCACTTTTGCTCCGCCCCCTGACAGACTTTAGGCCCTGAATAACACATGCATGATGCACTGCACACCAAACTACACGCAAATGATTGTTGTCAACCTAAAAACTGCTCCATGGGATATTTTCCTACATTTGGGACAGCGTCCCCTAGATACAACTAATCCTTTGTAACTTTTACATAAAAGCTCCAAACTATATCAAACACGGTGGGAGTCATCACGCAACTGCGATCAACACATGTATGTGCTCACTCGTCCAAATCACTTTAACTCCGCCCACTTACAGCCTTTTGCCTCTAGATGACCCATGCAACGTTTGATTGATGACAAAAGATGACCTTTATGGGACTTAGTTGTAAATGGTCACAGCGCCCCCTAGATAGGTTCAAACTTTATTAACTTCTAAAGACAAGGTCAGAATGGCATTAAACTTGGCGTGTGTCATCACATGACTGCACCAAACACGTTGATGTGGTTGTTGGTTCAAACCCCTTTAGCTCCACCCCCTTTCGACTCTCTGGCTCTAGTTAACACACACGTCTGATTTATGCCAAAATAACAGAAAACCACCTTTGTCAGCCAAAGCTGACCTCAATGGGATTTTTCTGTAATTGGTCACAGCGCCCCCTAGCAAACTTTAAGCTTCAATGTCTTCAAGAAACGTGGTCAGAAAAGACTTAAACTTGGTCTGTGTCATCACACCACCAGTGTGGTAAAGATAGAATATGGCCTAGTGGTGAGATGTGTAATTTATTGGTGGGCTCAGAGGGGATGCTGAGTCAGGGTGAGGTGCAGACGAGGAGACCGTTCGCGGTTTCTGGTGTTGGGGTGGTCGACGTTTATGTTCCGCAGACGTGACCGGGTGCACCGGGCTGCCAGCCAGGCCGGAGCGGCGAGGAGCTGCGAGGGCCGAACGACGCTGCATGCAGCTTTAATTAATTATTATCTTTTTTAAATAAATATTTTTTTCTCTCAATAAATAACAATATTTGATAAATATCATGATAAATAACATAAAAGCTGTTTGTATTTTATCATTGTAGTATGAGAACATTAAACCACACCTGTTTCTAAATGATACAAAACCCAGCTGCACGGACTCCTAATCCTCTTCTAATCCCTCTGGAATAACTCTAATGAGGAGACCATGTGTTATAAACAGGTGTGCACATAAGTGGTCCGCAGGTGCGCATGCGCTGTCAAAATAAACAATTCGCACCTGAAAAAAAGCTGCAGCACGCATTTGCGCACCTGTGGAGGAAGGAAGACATTTCTGAAGCATTTTAAAGATGTCCAAGAAGCAAGCTCCATTAAGTAATTATTTTGGTGTTCCTCCGCCTCCCAAAAAACGCCGGACTGAGTCGGAACTGCAGAAGAAAAGAGTATTCGCGGAGAAGTGGCTGCAGGAGGTCGGCTGACTTCAAACAAATGATGAATGCACAGAGATGTGGTGCAGATTATGCCGTGGAAAATCCCACCCTGGCAGACAAAAACAGCGCCTTTTACATAGGCACTAAAAACTTCAATCATCCAGCATTTGATAAACATGCTAAAATTGGAAACATTTTACAGTTCACCTCCCTCAGGTTTCAGAAAGATAATCTAACCATAGGTGAATGTAAGGATGAGCTGATGGTTGCTGTTGGACAGCTGACTCTACTCACAGAGGCTGAGGGGAAATACAAGAAGGAGACTGGGGCACAAGCTGATGCCGACAGGGACAAAATCAACGTGTTGAGAGCTCTAATTCATGAGTTTGAATGCAGATATGAATCTCTCAAATCATGTGATCACTTTTTGATTTTTGATACCACAACTCTTGAAGCTAAAGATCTCCTCAGGTTTGGTAACACAACTCTAAGCAACATCCTTGACAAATATGAGTCCATCATGTCTGTTGACAGAGAATCCACTTTAAGAGAGTGGGTGCGCTTAAAGCAAGCTGGAAGACGTTTGGCAGCCTCCTCTGTGCGCGACCTGATGAATGTTCTGAAGACAAGCAATCCTGAAAGTTACTCCAACATTCAGAAGGTCCTTCGTCTGTCCCTTACACTGCAGCACTGCATGTGAGAGAGGATGTTCACATTTGAATATCATCAAAAACAAGTACAGATCTAGCCTATCAGACAATCGGCTCTCATCGCTAATGCACATCATGCCGTCCCAGTTTACCACAGAAACCTTTGACCCAAATCCATCGATTGACTTGTGGATGAAAACAGCTAATCGCAGGCTGAACCAGGAGAAAAGGAGTAAGCCTGAACCATCTACATCCTCTGCTGTGTGTGAACTGGAGGAAGCCAGTCAGGATAGTGAGGAGGATGATGAGGATGAAGAGTCTGTAGAAATAAAAACAGCATTTATGCCATTTAAAAACTGCAGTGCTCTGAAATAGTAATTTTGTTAAGCACTTAAAAATTTATTTTATTTGATTTTTGATATCATTTTTGTTTTGTTAGTTTATAAACTGTGTGATGGTGGGTCCTTGTAGTTTATAAACTGTGTGATGGTGGGTCCTTGTAGTTTATAAACTGCATGATGGTGGGTCCTTGTAGTTTATAAACTGTGTGATGGTGGGTCCTTGTAGTTTTATAAAATGTGTGATGGTGGGTCCTTGTAGTTTATAAACTGTGTGATGGTGGGTCCTTGTAGTTTATAAACTGTGTGATGGTGGGTCCTTGTAGTTTATAAACTGTGTGATGGTTGGTCCTTGTAGTTTTATAAACTGTGTGATGAGTGGGTCCTTGTAGTTTATAAACTGTGTGATGGTGGGTCCTTGTAGTTTATAAACTGCATGATGGTGGGTCCTTGTAGTTTGTAAACTGTGTGATGGTGGGTCCTTGTAGTTTATAAACTGTGTGATGGTGGGTCCTTGTAATTTTATAAACTGTGTGATGGTGGGTCCTTGTAGTTTATAAACTTTGTGATGGTGGGTCCTTGTAGTTTATAAACTGTGTGATGGTGGGTCCTTGTAATTTTATAAACTGTGTGATGGTGGGTCCTTGTAATTTTATAAACTGTGTGATGGTGGGTCCTTGTAATTTTATAAACTGTGTGATGGTGGGTCCTTGTAGTTTATAAACTGTGTGATGGTGGGTCCTTGTAATTTTATAAACTGCATGATGGTGGGTCCTTGTAGTTTATAAACTGTGTGATGGTGGGTCCTTGTAATTTTATAAACTGCATGATGGTGGGTCCTTGTATTTTATAAACTGTGTGATGTAGGGCTGCAACAACGAATCGATAAATTCGATGAAAATCGATTACTAAAAGCGTTGGCAACGAATTGCGTCATCGATTCGTTGTGTCGCACAACTCTTCCAAAAGCGCCCCCTTCCCGCCCGCCGTTGCGCGCAGACCAGAGCAAGTCAGATCAGCGCGAGGGAGAGCCGGCAGATCAGCGCGAGGGAGAGCCACAGATCAGCATGAGGGAGAGCCGGTACCGGCAGATCAGCACGAGGGAGAGCCGGCAGACTTGCGCTGCTGCGAACCGGTTCCGCATTGTCGCGCAGCGATCCAGGCAGCTGCTTCCAGCGCACGGTCCATTCTCAAAGTGGCGCAACCAAAAAACTATAATTAGCCCACAATCGTTCATGTCCGCACATGTTCTCTATTTTCTGTCTTATTTGTGCCTGAAGCTCGCTACTGCGGAGCTCATCACCTGTGCTGTGGTGATGTCACCTCACGCAGCATCGAAAACGCGCTCTGCGCTTTTCGGTCAGGAGATCCCTTTGATCTGCTCAAAAGTAACTGATGAGGTGAAAAGGTAAGAATCCAGGCAACAGATTTTCTGGAGAATTATGAGGAGATGCAGGAAGATGAGAGACAGACAGGACAGGAAAATAGTTTAATAAAAACAAGAAAACAAAACAAAGTGTTGAAAAGTCAAATGACACGTTTTTACCAGTAAAAAACAATAAGTTATACACATGTCATATTTATACATCTGATACAATTCAGATCACCTTCAAAACTCAGTCACACACCCAGGGCCGTTTCAAGACATTTTGGGGGCCAAGGCAAAATGCCCCCCCCCCCCCCCCACATAACTGGGCTCCCCAGAAGCCTCTGTGTAATCCATACCCTTTCCAGTAGTGTTAGTTATACAGTGTTTATAAAAGCCCCTCAGACATTACTGACATGTTCTAATATTATCAGATGAAGAACTAAATTATCAGACATGCTGTCTCATCTGCTTCTTTTAAAAACTTGCAAAAAGTAACAAAACTATTTGAAAGCCACTATTTGTGGATTATCTGAAAGTTTCCATGGAGTGTGTGACAACTTATTTTTTCATTGATCCTATCGTCTAATCTCACAGCTGAAACAAGCATCCTTAATAATCTGTGCACAGGAAGCTTACCGATGCTGTAGTAAAACAAAAGGTATAATAATTTATTATTAATAAAACCTTGTTGCAGTACTAAAGCAGAAAAATTAGATTTTGCATTAAATATGCAAAATATTTACATATGAATTGTTTTAGAGCCCTTTAATTGGCAGAATCTGATATTAATTTAGTTCTTACAAAAAATGGGTCCCAACATGGTTTGTGTGACGTTGCCATAGTGTGACGTCATAGGCACAGATCCTCTGTCCTCTTGTTTGGAAATGGAAATATGGTCACCCTATATTAAACAAACTGTCCACCCGGGCTTTTGCGCTGCACAGAGACGCTTTGCTGCCTATGACTGAATGTCAGTTGAGAGTCAGTCTCATGCAGACTGACCAATGAAGACAGGGCCTCAAGTTAAGACCCTCTCCTCATTGGTCAGTCCACACGAGGTGGGTCACAGGTTACTCTGGGCGGGTTACGTGTTGTCAGGCATTCAAGTATTGAGTATATTTACTGCATATTACAGTAAAATATTCTGTATGTGACCATATTAAGGTGATCCTTGGGTCGTGATGATGAAGCCCTTGAATATTTTTGCCCAGGGTACGACAAAGTGTTAATCTGGCCCTGGTTCCGCCGTCACATTCCCGCAGAAACTGGTTGATCACACCGGGGCCAGACTACTAGCATGTGGTTTTACAACCACAATGTCCTCAGAAGCAAAAACGCTTTTAAAAGGGAGGGAGGAGTCCTAACTGTTGCTGCAGGCGTGTTGTGTGTGAGTGCAGTTATATACTTTTGTTAATATATTTTTGGGTTCAGTTGCTTTCATGTGGCCTAATGTGAGTCTATTTGGGATCATTGGAATGATCAGCAGCGTTTCTTGATGTGACTTTATGGCAGTTGCCCAGGGCATCATTGCAAGGAGGATGGCATTCATTTACTTTTGTTTTATTTGGTATTTTTTCAGTCAGTTTTGGAAATAGTGATCAATTTTGATTAATTCACAGCCTATGTTTAATTACATTTAAAATAAATGTTAACAGATGAGATCAAACAAAACAGATGAGAATTGCCCTTAAGCTGTTTAACTTGGACCAAGCATTTTAGGTCACAGATAGATGTAGCTTAGGGTCTCTCTCTATACACCTTATAAGACAATTTAGGTGATGGCATGTTGTTTTTCTGCTATTGAACTGTTTTCTAATAATGTTGTGTTAAATAAAGTGAAGGAAGGAGAGAAATAACGTTTCCCTAGCAGTTTTTAAAAATTTCTCCATGTAATCCGATTAATCGATTAATCGTGTTGAGACCCCATCCGATTAATCGATTATCCAAATAATCGTTTGTTGCAGCCCTAGTGTGATGGTGGGTTCTTGTAGTTTATAAACTGTGTGATGGTGGGTCCTTGTAGTTTATAAACTGTGTGATGGTGGGTCCTTGTATTTTATAAACTGTGTGATGAGTGGGTCCTTGTAGTTTATAAACTGTGTGATGGTGGGTCCTTGTAATTTTATAAACTGTGTGATGAGTGGGTCCTTGTAGTTTATAAACTGTGTGATGGTGGGTCCTTGTAGTTTATAAACTGTGTGATGGTGGGTCCTTGTAGTTTATAAACTGTGTGATGGTGGGTCCTTGTAGTTTATAAACTGTGTGATGGTGGGTCTTTGTAGTTTATAAACTGTGTGATGGTGGGTCCTTGTAGTTTATAAACTGTGTGATGGTGGGTCCTTGTAATTTTATAAACTGTGTGATGAGTGGGTCCTTGTAGTTTATAAACTGTGTGATGGTGGGTCCTTGTATTTTATAAACTGTGTGATGGTGGGTTCTTGTAGTTTATAAACTGTGTGATGGTGGGTCCTTGTAGTTTATAAACTGTGTGATGGTGGGTCCTTGTATTTTATAAACTGTGATGGTGGGTCCTTGTAATTTTTTAAACTGTGTGATGAGTGGGTCCTTGTAGTTTATAAACTGTGTGATGGTGGGTCCTTGTAATTTTATAAACTGTGTGATGAGTGGGTCCTTGTAGTTTATAAACTGTGTGATGGTGGGTCCTTGTAGTTTATAAACTGTGTGATGGTGGGTCCTTGTAGTTTTATAAACTGTGTGATGAGTGGGTCCTTGTAGTTTATAAACTGTGTGATGGTGGGTCCTTGTAGTTTATAAACTGTGTGATGGTGGGTCCTTGTAGTTTATAAACTGTGTGATGGTGGGTCCTTGTAGTTTATAAACTGTGTGATGGTGGGTCCTTGTAATTTTATAAACTGTGTGATGAGTGGGTCCTTGTAGTTTATAAACTGTGTGATGGTGGGTCCTTGTAGTTTATAAACTGTGTGATGGTGGGTCCTTGTAGTTTTATAAACTGTGTGATGAGTGGGTCCTTGTAGTTTCTAAACTGCAAACCTAAACTGAACATGTGCCACTACAATATATTTAAAAGCTTGGTGTCAATAACGAGTATCATCTTTTAAGACCAGTGGTTTTTTTTGTCTTTCCAGGTTTTGTGAGTCACCTTGCAGTGATCCCGAGTTACCTGGTGGCCGTGGGCGGGGGAAGCGGATGCGAATGGCCATGGCTGAGCGGCCCTGCATTGAACCGTCTTCAACAGCCAAAGTCAGGGGTTTCACCCATCACCGGAGCCGTGGAGGTGGAGTGGCAGGAACTCCCACATCCATCCACAGCAAGGGGAGGAGAGGCAGCCTGAACCTAAACAGCAGCTGCAGAGCACCTCCTTCTTTCTTCACGGTAGATGAGGTGAAAAGTGCCAGTAGCACCTCCTCGCTGTCCTCTGGGAAGAGGAAGAACAAACCGCCCGCCGACCTGGACCTCAGTCTCGTCTCCTCAGACGACATTAAGAATGGGAACGGGAAGAGGATCCGAGCAAAGTCCAGAAGCGCTCCGTCAACACCACTAGGCAAGTCTGACCCCTCCTTCATGGATCCAGGAGGAGGTTGCGCCTCTTCTCCTCCCCCGCCCATCCTCATCGACTGCCCTCACCCAAACTGCACTAAACGCTACAAGCACATCAACGGCCTGCGCTACCACCAGACGCACGCACACCTGGAGGCTGAGGAGCAAAGGAAACCTGATCTTGGACCTGTGAAGGATGGGGAGAGTGAAGACCGACTTTCAGACTGCGAGGACGCCATCAACAACATGACTTATGAGCTCCCGGAAAACAGCACAAACGCCAACAGCTCCACTAAGAAAGCTGCTCCTCTCTATAAGGTGACCACGGTGGGGTCACCGAAGAACAGACGATTACTCCTCAGCACCGACCACAGCCCTTCGGCCAACTCCAAAACCAGAAGAACCTCACTCCTGAAAGATGGTCTGATTGATGACCTCAGCAACTTACCCATCATCTCCAACATGACTGTGGTTTTAGAGAACTGCATGGTCCCAGACAGGAGCTCCTTTGTAGAGATGCCCAAACTGGAAGCTGAAGGATTGATTGAAAAGAAGGGAGGGCCATGTGATAAGGGCAAGAAGGCCAACGGGAAGGTCGACAAGCTGTCCAAGTCCAGAACCAACCGGCCAATCGCTCCAGCTCCCGCTCCACCAAAGCTCCTCGCCATCCCCAACACAACGTACTCGACCTGCACGGCTGATGCTGTCACCCCACAGCCTTCTCCCACGGCATCAGGAGGCCTCACCAGTAAAAACCTTCCCCTGAAACCCATCAAACCAAAGCTTAGCATCATTGTGGAACCGAGTCTCGTCAAAGCCACTATGGTTACTTGCAAAGAGACCAGGAAAAAAGAAAAACGGAGGCTGAAAGACAAACATAGCAAAGATGCACCAAACAGGACACCCAATGGTGACAGTAGTGGAATCAAAATGGAGGATGGGGGTGCTGGACCTAAAATCAGTGTCAAGGAAATCTCTGGAAGCCTTCTGAAGGAGCATCTTAGTAAGCAGGATGTAACTAATGGATTCACAGAAAGCCAGGAGAGCAGGATGGCCAGTATACGTGCAGAGGCTGATAAGGTCTACACTTTCACTGACAATGCCCCTAGTCCATCTATCGGTGGTTCATCCAGACTGGACTCTAGTGGCAGTTGTCTGGCCGCAGCAGACAGCAGCAGCAAGAACAACAGTCCCGCCTACTCGGACATCTCAGATGCCGGAGAAGATGGTGGCTCGTCCGAATGTCGCTCAGATGGGGTCAGGTCTAAGTCGGGCTCTTCGTCTTCCTCTGAGGTGAGCTCCAACAGCAGCCATGGTAACGTCGGTAAACCCCCCCCTACAGTTTCGACCCAGTCATCAAAAGAGCCCCAGTCCCCATACTACCACGGCTACGATCCCTACTACCTGCAAGGCTACATGCAGTCCGAGAGGCAGAACACCAGCGGCGTTGCTTTCTACAAAAGTTCCACTCATGACTGCAAGGGGAAGGACAGGACAGAGGAACTGAAGGAGGAGGACGACTTCTCTGATTCCAAGAAAGGTGACGGGCCGCCCCAGTCCCAGCTCCAGCTGGCTATGAGTCAGACCCAGACGGCTTTGGCCCAGTCTCTGTACTACGGCCAGTACTCCAGAGGAATGTACATGGACCAGAAACTGTTAATGGCCTCCAAATGCTGCGACCAGACACATAAGCAGAGAGGACAGGGGGTGAGAGACGGCGAGGTGGTTGGGGTTTCCCCCGGTGGACCCATGCTAGGTAAAGGTCCAGATGGTGCTAAAGGTTGCTGCTCCAAACCCGTGCTGTCCTATGTGGAGATGAGTGAAAGGGGAGAAAGGGGGCAGAGCCTGGGCGTAAAGGTGGTGCACAGTGGAATGGCGGACCAGCACCAGGTCCCAATGAAAGACTGTGATGACATCAAGTCACCCTCCTCCTCCTCCTCTTCATCACTCCACAATCCAGTCAGTCAGACAGATCTGGACTCAAATGTTTCCTTTTCCAGTGTAAGTTTCTCCCTCTGTTTATAACCGCCGCCGCCGCTGATGGTGTTGTTGGTGTGCTTTCCTGAGATTAACCACACGTTGTTGGCGCTAATGTCAAGGACCATGTGGCTTCTGTGCTGCTCTAGCTCTCCTGACTTCTGTCCAGTGTTCCCAATGTTTAGAGCGAGAATAACTGGAGGAAATGTGCTTTTACAACTTCAGCCGTAACAGAACAAACGTGTTTTTGACACGAGCAGAAAGGCTTGTACAGATTTTTACCATCTCACAGTAAGGCCAGCCGCCATCTTGAATAGAAAACATGGAATGAAAGCCGTGTCTGAGAGGTTGTTGTTTTTTCCTCCAAATTGCTCTAAACTGTGCACTTGATCGTATGTGAGACGTGTCTTTGTCATTGAGAGGGACGCCGCTTACCTCACATCTCACCGCTGAATGGCCGCCTGCTGTTGAAACGTCGTCATTCTCCATCTACATCTCACCCAGAGCCAGTGATAGACGGCCTTTCTTTGGCTCTGTTGACAGTGTTTCCTCTATAGTCGTTCAGCAGCGGTGGGCCCCGGCAGAGAGAAAGCCCCCACCGCTTCAAAAAGAACTAATGAATGTTCAGATGAAAGTCATAAATTATCCTTTTTTTTCCCTAAAGAGACAATTTGTTAATGTTTAGATAAAAGGTGTAGAGTTTTACCCCGGCAGCTGACTGAGACCTGGACCAGAGTTGAACTGACCCCAAAATGGCTCCCACCCACCACTGTTAAAGACCTATAGGGGAAACACTGAACTAGCACCAACACTTGTCCCCATCAATCTAGCCCTCAGACGTCCCCGCCTGGGCCCACCGCCTGGCTCACAGCAAATACTCAGAGCTACAGAGTCAACACGGGGAGAGTGTCGAGGAGGGGGAGGCAGACAGTGGGAAAGAGTGGGGAGCCACCACAGAGCCTGCTGGGGCCAAGATGACCTCAGGCGTAGATGCTAAAAAAGCCAGAGCTTACGGAATCCATGATCCCCCACCCGCCATCGACACAGAGGACTCAGACCAGCTGGAGGATCAGCACCAGGAACCAATGGAAGGGCTGTCGGAGGAATCGCAAAGCGCCCGGGCGGCAGTGTCTCCTCCCATGACCCCTCAGCAGCCGTACATCCAGTACCAGCACTCCTCCTACCCCCCATACCTAGCCATGTGTGAGAGCGGCGGGGGCGCCTACAGAGGAGTGTCCCCGACCCTGGTCCACAACTACCCAGGTAAGAGTCTTCAGCCATTATGGATGTTGGTGAAATGAACACAAATCCTGCTAATTAGAGATTTTCTTACCGTTTCTCAACCTGCATTTGATTTTATGACCAGCAGGGGGCGATGCTAGACTTTAAAGGGGCATTATGGAAGTTTGACAGCCAAAACATGTATAGAAATAATAAATGTATTCTTCATACATTCTCCTGCAATGCCCTGGTCCTGTAGAATGAGCCCTGGCATTTTTACTGTGATTGCCTGTTTTTCTGTAAAATCACAGAAAAAGAGAGATGCTCGGGTCGAGCAGGCTGCTTCATGCGCGTTCACGCTCAGGCATAGCCTGTAGCATTTGCTATCCGTAGCTTTAGCAGCAGAGAGAGAGGCAGTGCCACTTTGTCGCTGTTCCTAACGCCTAGTGACAAAGCTAGCTACATTTCTGAGGACCCTTAGCTACTTTCTGTAGAACTTTCTTCTAGATATTTCCTGCAAATTAGCAACAAAATAGCCATTTTCGCTCCGAACCGTTCTTTGAACGTTGTTTCAGCTGTCATCAAGGATATAAATGTTACAGATACAAAGACGTCACTGGTGCTTTAGCTCACCTAGTAAGATGTCTGTCTCTCATGCAGAAGACTCAGGTTCGATTCTGGATGTGAACGTAGTTTATTTAGTGTTTCTTTTTTACATTAATGGTAAATTGTTTTTTACAGTAAGTTGCCCAAATTTTTATTTGAGACTCGTCGAACGGCATTGAATTCACAGATTAAAAAGATGTGGGTTCAACTTTCATTTTGGAACAATTTTTCAAGCAAGGGAAGGGAATGATCTGAGCATGCAGGAGGACTGACCCATCATGAACCTTTGTCGGCTGTGCTGAAGAGAAAGGTACAGAACCACATTATTTAATTAATTAGCTGCGCGTTCTCCTGTCCTCTGTCCTCTGGGCCACACACACACACACACACACACACACACACACACACACACACACATACACACGGGACTGTCTCAGCTGTTATTTTCGTTAAGGAGTGTGCACGTACAGCATGCGCACCTCGTGCACAAGCCTATTATTGAAGCTGCCATTACGTTTTTGGCCTGAGGGGGGCAATCGCGAGCATAAGAATTCAAAACTCCGTAAAGTCCCTTTAAAGGGGACATATTATGGAAATCTCGTGTTTTGGATCTTTTTGCCGACATGAGGGCCTCTCCTGCCTCTATAAACACTCCAAGCATGAATAAAAAGCACCCATCTGTTTTCTGCTAGTTTAGTTCCAGGGAACCCCGTTCTGCTCTGGAACACGACTGTCTTCAGATTTAATTCTGACAGTTTTTATTCTGTAAAATGGCTTCATTTGATACAAGATTCAGTAAATAGAAACATCCCTCTGATTGTTTAATTTTTTTGTCTAAGAAGCCGCTTTAAGAGGAGGAGGGGGCCACGTGTGGCTCCAGAGCCTCAGGTAGTAGACCACTGCTGAAGCCAGCGTTTCAGATTAAATTCCCACGTGTCTGGTTCTCTCCAGGTTTCCACTATCCTCTGTACGGGAAGACGGCGGGACGGGAGGAGTCGGAGGCATCTCCAGGCGGTAGAGGAGAGGCAGTGAGTGGGAAGCTGATCGGCGAATCGTCGTCCTCCAGTGTAGAGCTGCTGCAGCAGCCGAGCTATCAGTTCCACGGGAAATCCCCCGCTGTGAGCGAGCGCTCGGTTCTCCCCCACACGCACCCACAGCTGAGAGACCCGATGTCTCGCAGATAAACGCCACCAGTCTAAAGAGAAACAGAAGGAAGTTTAATCATCAGATAGAAAAAGCTGCAGATGTTTGATCATCTAGGTAGATTTTCTTCTGACCTTTGACCTCCACAACAGGAAACGTTCATTTTTGGGCAATGAGATGTAGAATTTAAATAATAAATCACAATAATTATATTAACATTAAGGTTATATGAAACTGAATAAGATTTTACTTTTAATTCAAACATTACCATTTTTAAAATGCATTTTAGTTATTGGGTTATTTTCAATTAGCTAAAAGATCCACACCTGCTGGTTAACGGGTTAAGTAACCAGGTGATACTCATCCCAAATCATTACACTTTTATTTATGTTTGTATTCCAACGATCTGATTGGTGGTGGATAACTTCTATACAGAGATACCAAAATGCCAAATATAGAAAAAACTAGGGATGCCGATACAGATTCCAGTATCGGTATTGGTAAAAGTTAACCGATTCAGGAACCAATACCATTGCAGTTGCTTGAAAATGACTTCACTGTAACTTGTCATTTCTGTTCACCTAATATTTTAGTTTTGTGACGATTTCTATTCATATACTTATCTTTTTATCTACCTCACAGTCTTTTCCTGTTGAAAGCAGAGAAGAAAATAAAGTCTGTATTCCAAATCATAGCACTTTTTTGTGCAGTAGTAGTATAGGTAGCGATGGGTACCGAATTCGGTACTTTTTAAGGTACCGACCGAATTCCATAGTACCGACTGAGCACCGATTCACATCATTTGAAACGGTGCCTCGTTTCGGTACCCGTCCTTCATAACGAGAACTTGCCTAGACGGCTGCGCATGCGCAAGAGCGTTACGTCGTCGGTCGCTGCGAGCCAGTTGTAAACAGAGCAGCATGGTAGAAAGAACGCACGCTAAAGCTTGGGTCCACTTCACTAAATGTGATGGGTAACTGGGTGATGATGAAACCAGCGACAACGATCTAAGTGAGACATCCTCATCTTAATCTGCTCCGGTAGGTAAATCAAATGTTTAAGAAAACGTTAGCTTGATATGTTAGCTTCCGTTCCGCTAATGGTTCGCTTTCTCCTCGGAACTCCGAATTTCCGACTAGAAGAACATGAACGCGCTCTAAAGTTTGGCTTCACTTTACTAAATGCGACGGGTGATTGGGTGAAGATGAAACCAGTGACAACGATCTAAGTGTGAGGCATCATCGTTTTAATCTGCTCCAGCAGCTAAATAAACTGTTTAAGATAACGTTAGCTTGATATGTTAGCTTCCATTGCCACCATTGTTATCAGCCAATGGTGCGTTCGCTTTCTCCTCGGAAATTCTAACTTCCCAGTAGGAAAAATCAAATGAAAAAAGACGTCAAAAGGAATGAAGATACACAGTAAATTTAGTTCACAGTAAAGATGTTTGCTTCAGTTTAATTATCAGCTTATAAAACTACAAGGACGATGTTAAAATACAAACAGTTGTATGTTATTTATCGTGATATTTATCAAATATTGTTATATATTGAGAAAAATATATATATATATATATTTAATTATAAAAGAGAATTTAAATATTAAACACTCAAAAGTATCGAAAATTGGTACCGTTAAGTACCGGTATCGATTCCTAGGTACCGGGAATTAGGACCGAATCGATTCAAAGGTACCCATCCCTAAGTATCGGTAATCGGTATCGCCTAGTACTCGGATCCAACTATCGGTTTGGAAAAAAGGGGGTATCGTTGCATTCCTAGAAAAAACAGTTTTATCCTCACAGCTGGTCGTCAGAGCTCCTGTATGAACACGAACGTGGACCAAATCAAACCGTGTCAGAAAACAGAACTGTGATCCAGTCAGAGTCAAGCTGAGCAGAAACTAAATGATAAAACAGAGAAGAAACGGGAGCCAGAACTCCAGAAGCATGGTGAGAACGTGATCACTGAGAGTTTCTGCTGCTGAAGGAGGTTCGATTGGACCATCAGCTAAACCCGAGTCGCACATTTCAGCTTAGCTTTGCTAGCAACATGACTTTAGCACAAAAGGAAAAGAAATGCGTGTTCGGGTGAGAAGCTGGTGAGCTGTATGAAGAAGAGCTAAGCTAGTGATCAGTTACAGGAGGAGGAGCCAAAGTCAGATCAGCGACAGGGGGAGGAGCCAAACTGCTGGCCAGAATGAGGAAGAGCTCTAATTTCCTTTGCCAGATTTTTAATATTTATTTAGTTTGAGGTAATTTGATCGTATTGTAGGAGCTGTAAGAACCTGGTGATGTCATCATTTCCTGATATAAAAAACATAACGATGGAAATATTCAGATATTTTGTTTTTCAGAATATTTTTGTGTTATTAAATTAGCTGGATTGGCTCGGTTTGTACATTAATAAAAATCTTTGTTGGTTGTGAGCAGCCTGGTGAGAAAGGTTCCCCCGAAGGAGAACGAGAGCTCGAGCGAGAGAGGAACCACGTGTCGTTCGCCCGACACCTCCACACACACCACCACACACACCTGGGCGTGAGCTACAACCTGATGTCCGGACAGTACGACATCTACCAAGGTACCGACGTTCTTCTGCAGACCTGTGGGACCCTGCTGGTTTACTAACATGACCCTGATAATCAGCTTTTCTCTCATGGTAATCGACATCAGTGTGATATAATCCAACTAAAGTTATTCCGTTAACTCTGGAGGAGAAGGGATCTGTCTTCTGGTTGTTTCTTTGGGATTAAAGCAGGAATTTTAGACTCTTTCTGGGTTTTAACAGATTTGTGACTCTGGGTCTCTGTCCTGAAGGTCTGAGCTCCAGGTCGCTGGTCTCCAGTCAGCAGGTGTCAAGACACCCGTCAGCAGGTAGGTTTCAACCAGTGGCGGCTCCAGAAATGTTTTTCTGCAGGTGCTATGAAGGAGCTAGTCTTTTTATTGAGGGTGCTATGAAGGAAGTGGTCATGCGTACCTATTGTTCTCTAAAACACCTTCAACACTAGCAGATACACATGCGTGCTCAACACCTGAACAACACCTGAAACAATCATTAATATACATCATAAACACATGAACAATCGCTGACTTTTCCATGAAGTCATAAACACATACAGCCACACAGAAAACCGTCTATAGTGTTGCAAGTTTAGCTAACGTTAGCGTTAGCATTTCCAGCGGCAAAACCCTGGACTGCTGCGGCGGTTGAGGGTTGACTCTTCATCCAGATCCGTAGGTTTTTGTGGGTCTGAGATCACTTCCAAAGATTCGATCGTTCCTGACTGAACCCGTGGAAATGTGGGCAACAAAAACCGATCCGTTTTACCACTAGCTCTACCTTTCACTCGTTCACAGGTGGAAAATGAGGTCAAAGGTTAACATCAATTTCCTGTTTTGGTTTAAGTTTTTACTATCTATATGATAATTTACTGATTATTTTTGTTTTGTATGCTAAATATTAACACATCCATGCGTTAAAATTAAATTGTAAAAAAAAAAAATCTAGGGGTGCTATGGGGGTGCAATGACTAATCCAGGGGTAGCTATAGCGCCCCCTGGCGCCAAGTAGTGTTCACTGCAGAACCACAAAGGCGGAGCTGCACCAGAGTCAGCCCCGCCCATTCCATCAGTCAGTCCAATTCCTTCCAGTTGTCAGACTTGATAGCATTCTGGAACCATTTAGGGTGTTCTAGCTAATATCATCTAAAATGCTAGATTGAGGATGGAGTTGAGAAGTGAATTGAACAGTTTTTGTAAAGGTTCCATATAATTAAAAATCTAACTTTTGGAACTTTTTACCGTGTTATATTGTCATTTCCTCATAAGAAACACACCAAAGCCATTTTTGGCCTCATTCACTCATTGTCCTCCCATCTCAGCTTCAGTTTGGTCTCCTCCAAAGCGGGTCTGGTCTTGGTTCTCAAATCTGGATATTCTGTGAATTTTCTGACAAATTATTTCTGAAATGACTTCTACTGAGACACCGGCGGAAAAACCATACATCCCATCTACAAAGACACACAGAATGGCACAATTACATGTGACGCCACTAGCTTGTTATCAGATGTAGCGGTGAAGTGGTTGTGGAGTCAGATTGGCATGTAGTTTTGCGGAGGTTCGCCTCCCGGTAGCGGCGCAAACCTTTTTCTTCCTTTCTAGCTACACTTGCCAGTACTATGTTTTTAACCATTTATTGGTATACCGTTTAAAATATAATGACTCATGTGTTTGTTTTTTTTATTTATTCGTTTATTTAGCCAGTGTGAGTCCATTTGTGAGCAGAGTTTCAACTAAAATGTTGTTTAGGAACGACCAAATTCAAAGAACTTTTAGAGACATAAATATTTTGCAGAAAATAAACATTACAACTAAAATATAAACAAATTAAATGTTTCAGCTGGCTAAATAGATTGCTGCCGAGTGCCGACCCCACCAAGAGTTGAACCAACGTCAGCAGAGGGGAAAGCAAAACATAAGGTCAATGATCATGCCACCAGGCTACCAGAGCCCACACGACATAAGTTATCCTTCTATGCTGTCGTAGACCGCTTTTGTTGGAGCGGCTGTGGGCAGATATTTACTAAAAGAAACCTTTTCATTTCGGGATATATTCAGGCTTTGTAGCAAGTTATATTTATCTGGCTTCATTGGAGCATAGAACATAGCATTAACATTTGTAAACTAGTAACAGCCGTAATGCATGCGGGTCAGGTTAGTTTGTGATAAAATAAAAGAAGAAGCCAGTTGGCTAGGCTGAGTTTGCGTGAATGGGCGGGGCTGACTCTGGTGCAGCTCCGCCTTTGTGGTTCTGCAGCGAGCACCCTCTCCCTGGCGCCACCACTGGTTTCAACTCCCAGGAAGTGGTCTGAGATTCTGAGGTCCACCTTAGGATTTATTGTACACATTTTTAATTCAGCATTTGATAAAGATGCAACGTTTTCCTTTAGGAAACAGGTGAACAGCCATATTGAGTGTACACTCATATTCTATCAGTCAAACTATTAACGAA
Source organism: Nothobranchius furzeri (assembly GCF_043380555.1). NCBI lineage: Eukaryota > Metazoa > Chordata > Actinopteri > Cyprinodontiformes > Nothobranchiidae > Nothobranchius > Nothobranchius furzeri. Next base: position 37,421,112 of record NC_091750.1, on the reverse strand, counting down.
GCACCTTCCACTGCCTTTACGGAAGCCCGGGGCGACACGTGTACAACATGACATGTTGAGATGTTTGATTCCCAGGGATTGTTCCTCTGAACGCTCCACCTCGTCGGACCCGTCGTAAACAAACCCGGACTCGTTAATCTGCCTCCCGTTGAACACAACCTTCTGATTTCAGTCTGGATTTCTTTTTGTCTCCACAGACGGCGAAGGGAACAAGTAGGACCATGTGACCACGTCTCACATGAGGAAATTATCAGACATCAGTTCCTTGGTGTTGAATAAGCTTCGCCTCGCTGAGAGGCAGAGAACAAGCAAACTCTTTCATTTCTTACTAACGAGCCACCAGTTTTATAAGGGAGGAGCCGGTGGAGGGAGGAGTCAACCTGTATAAATCTTTGAGACGTCCTAGAGCGCCGTGCACTCAGCTTTACAGCCGCTGTGTGTCCGACTTTATAAAACGCACATTTATTGTAGTGTACTATGAAGATATGACTGAATGTACTGATGACACTGTTCCAGCTGTGTGGACCTTTTTTTTTAAAGCTCCTGTTGGGAGAAAAGCGGCATCAGGAAGCCAAAAGTCTCTGACGCTTGTTCCCGCTCTGATTATTGAAGTGGTCCTCCTTCCTCCATAGTGCTGACGCTACATTTGTATTCTAACCTGTACTTGAGCTTGTTGATTGTATCGTCTTTATGTGAGCAAACCTTCACATCGACCCGCTCAGTGCCATTTAGGAGCCCAGTGGTGTAAATATTCTGTACAGATTTATGCTTTATTATGTCGATCACCATCAGCTGAGCAGAGGAGGCGCTGAGGGCCAAGCGGGGAGGTCCAGTAGAACCAAAACCACTTCCTACCCCTTTTTGCATGTCTGACCAGCAGCATGTTATGGAAGCACTTTGTTTGGTAAACAGGATGCTAAATTTATTATTTAGCACAACTGATATAAAAGAACGAAGCAGAAGAACCCGACTGATTCCAAACATAAGATGCGACCTTTTTACCGACCCAGAAATGAAGCGTTCCCGTCGACGTCGGCTGTAGAAAAGCCACGCCAAACCATCCCGATTAAAGGAGCTCCAGATCTAAAATACTCCCCTGCATCAAAGCAGTGATCACAGCTGAAATCAAAATGAATGGCTGAACACAAGAAAACCGTAGTCCCATTCAGGGGGCGGGGCTTTAACCTTATACTGCAGCCAACCACAAGGAGGCTTCCACGTCTGCGTCATGTTCCTGCGTCACCGATTTACTGTGTGATGACGTTAATGTAACCGCTCGCACCCTTTGAGGTGGAAAAGCTTCAGAGTAACATCTGACATGAGTTTGGGGAAACAGACGTGGGGTAGTAACGGTTTAGTATAGGTTATGAAACCATTATTAACACTAAGGTGATGACGTTAAACACTTTCATAGTTTTCCTTTTTTAAGCAGAGCTCATTGATTTAAAGAGCAAGTCACCCCCAGATCAACTTTTTTTTTTCTGATAAACTATATAAATGTGTGTCTAATCGTGCTGCAGACACGTGTAGTCAATAGATTTGCACTTTAGTGCATTTTAGTTAATTTTCTGCCTAAAACTGTCAGTGTTGTGCCGTTGTCAGGTAAAAACTCTGCACTGCATTTGAGTTTAAATCTGCCATCGCTATTGGCTAAAGCCTGGTTTATGCTTCTCCGTCAGCTCCGCAAGGGACAGACACGCACGGATTGACAGAAGCGTTTTGCTTTCATACTTCTCCGTCTCCTGGGGAGTGTTGCAAAGCAATTGCCCGGCAGGACAACAGAGGGCGTAGCGCTGTTCAATTCAATTCAATTCAAATTCAAAAATACTTTATTAATCCCAGAGGGAAATTGATACCACAGAACTCAATGGAAATTGAGTTCTGTGGTATCCTGTCATGTATCGGTCCAAGATGGTGTGTTTATATTGTGTTTTTTGTGTATATAAGATACTTTTAACACGGACATGTTTGTCTCTCATTCTCCCACTTCTTCATGTGCTCCCCACCTCTAAACCCACGTTTCCTGTCATTTCCGTCCACAAATAAAACGCTTGCTGCACATTTTTTCACTCCTCCAGTCACGGGAGAATGAAACGTTCATGTTTTTAGAGTTTTTTCACGAGGTATTCTTCAAGCTTCTCCGTGTCTGCCGCTAGTTATCCTCGGCTCTCTTTGCAATGGCGGTGCTGTAAACAACAGCGGCATCCTGACCAATCACAAGCTTGCGTAATCCATCTCGTTCGACGGATGTTTAAAAAAGTGGGCTCGACTCCGTACGTACTTGCGTGCCTGCCGGATCCCTACGCAAGGACGGATAATGGCGTTGCGTATCGCCGCACTGACGCAGACGGAGAAGCATAAATCAGGCTTAAGAGGTACCCTAGAATGTTAGCTGGTACCATATGATGTCACGATGTCGTTGTGAGCCTGTGCGTGTGTGTATTTGTTAGCGGCTCCGCCCTCTTGGTCTGCTAGGCAACAGCATTTGTTGCATTTTTCAAACAGGAAGTGGGAGTTGAGTACCGTATTTTCTGGACTATAAAGCCTGATTCATGCTTCTCCGTCTGCGTCAGTGCGGAGACACGCAGCGTCCTTGCGGGCCTGCCGGAGAGCTCCGCAAGGACGGATGGAGTCAAGCTCTCTTTTCTAAACATCCGTCAGTCGAGGCGGACAACGCAAGCTTGTGATTGGTCAGGACGCCGCTGTCGTCTACACCGCCGCCATTGCGCTCTCAAAAACATAAAGAGAGCCGAGGATAACTAGCAGCAGACACGGAGAAGCTTGAAGAATACCTCGCGAAAAAACTAAAAACATGAACGTTTAATTCCCCCGTGACTGGAGGAGTGAAAAGATGTGCAGCAAGCGTTTTATTTGTGGAAGGAAACGACAGGAAACGTGGGTTTAGAGGTGGCGAGCGCATGAAGAGGTGGAGGAGAATGAGAGACAAACTGTCTGTGTTAAGTCTCTTATATACAAAAAATATAAACACACTATCTTGGACCGGTACATGACAGGATACCACAGAACAGCGCTACGCCCTCTGGTGTCCTGCCGGGGAATTGCTTTGCAACGCTCCCCAGGAGACGGAGAAGTAAAAGAGCAAAACGCTTCCGTCAATCCGTGCGTGTCTGTCCCTTGCGGAGCTGACGGAGAAGCATGAACCAGGCTTAAGAAGCTACTTTTTCCCACGCTTTGAACCATGCGGCTTATAATGAGGTGCGGCTTTAGTCAACCAGAAAGGATGGATGCTGGAAAGTCTAATAAAGGAATGGTTAAAGGAGTGCTACGGAAAGCGCCCAGGAGGATTTTTTTCACAGTAAAACGGCGCTGCTTGTTTTCCCAGCTTCACCCCGGGATGATGACAGCAACACGGAGAGCGACACCGACATCGCCACAGAAAAGGTGTGTGACGAAGCTCTTCTGAGGCTGTTCAACTCCGACACTGAAGAAGATGATGACTTCAGTGGTTTCAGTGCGCAGGAGGACGATGAATCAACTAATCAATAACTTTTCTGTTTTGTTTGATACTGATCAGTTCAGCTACGTTCAGTTAAACTACGTTTTCTATTCAGTAGATATCTGCGGCTTTTAGCCCGGTGCGGCTTATATTGAGGTGTGCTCTGTAGTCCGGAAATTACGGTAATACTCTGGTAGGGGGTGGCTTGCTCTTTAATAAGATAAAGGAACTAAAATGTTCTCTGTCCAGTGACTGACCAGCAGGTCAAAGAGTTAACTAGTCCTTTAGTGACTAGCGGTTAGCTTTTCTGTTCAGTCCCAGCTGATCTCTGTTTCTTCATACTGAGTTAGCTCACATTATTAAAACATTCCTACAGGAATCCACTCCCAAACATCAGAAGTCTCACTATGAAAACAAACTTCACACCAATCCCAAACGCTCTCCCAAGTTTTAGATCTAATTCCTAAATGTGATGCTAAATCAGATTTTTGTTTCGTGACTTCTAATTCAGCCCAATAAACTTATGTGACACTTAATGTTTTTTAAGAAATAAATAATCAGCAGTTTGGCCTAATATTTTACTTTCATCCTTTTACTCGCGTCTCTGACTCCAGATCAGCTGTTTTCAGTGTTGAACCTCAGTAAAATACAGAAACCACAGAGTTTCCTTTCTCCTCTGCTAAATGAAGACTTGTAGACTTTTCTGACAGAATCTGGTAACTCGGGTAAATCAAGGACTTACAACCAAAAACACCCAAAACTAAGTAGCTTCGCTGTTAGAATGAAAGCTGTTTCAATGTTAAATTTATAAAAAACGTACCTGCTGTTTCACTAGTCAAACGTTTCTGATTGGATTATGTTTTTTTTTATACTTTTTTGAAACTGTGATGAAAACTGGGTCTAAAGGGACGCTAAACGGATGATTTTAGGGTTTTATCAGCGATGAGTGGATTCTGGTTTGTCTGGAGTCTCCGTTTCCTTCGCCCCCATGCTTCCTGTAAGCTAACTAGCTCACAGCAGAGCCTCTGATAAACACAGTCGGCTTTTACCTCTGGTGTTGCACCACTGCCAAACCTTACAACTGTGAAATATTTATCCTAAAACTGGCACCATAATGATCTGAGTAAAGGTTTAATAGATGTTTTCTGGGAAGTTGAATATTTGGAGCCATTTTTACGTGTTTTTATTCTAAGTTGTCCCCAACAGAAGCACCGTTGGACTGTTGTAAATAATCCTGTAACCAACCTTGAGTTCTGCATGTTTGCACATTTATGGCTGCAGGACTTGTTGCTCCGATTCATCACACAGCGGTTATATGATCACGTGGTTTCACTAAACCTTATTTTCCATGTCTACGAACACACCAGGGGCGTGTCCAGGGAGTGGCCTGGGGTAGCACATGCCACCCTTGGAATCTGATTGGCCACCCCAGGTGCCACCACACTAATTCACATTTAAATAGGCTTTTCATTGTCCACAAAAGGCTTGGGGGTAAAACAAAAAAAGCATAACCATTGGTGCCACCCCTGCACAAAGTTGTGCCTCACCTGGGCCACCCCATTTCTGGACACGCCACTGGAACACACAGCGGAGAAACGAGCCCAGTGAGGTGTAATTCATAGAGCATATAGTTCAGAATCGTTTAGTTTTCCTTAACTTTATCCCTACAAGCTGGTTCAGAGCTGTCCTGACCCGACCCGGCTACACAAACATCCCGAAGCTGGACTGAACCTATCCGCGGCTCTGCCTCACCTACGCAACACCGTACCTGCATAGTGCCAGTGCTCATTCTATTACTTGAATATAGTGTTATGAACTCTGTTTACACAGTTCTGTCTACTTCTGAGAGACACCGTGTTGTCTTATAAAGGCTGCTTGGTTTGTTCAGCTCATCCACCTGGTGAGTCCAGTAAATAACACTCAGAAACCGCTCCAACATAAATCCCGCTGTTGCTTTTTTTATACTGTATATGCCTTAATTCCTATGTTTGGCAATCATGATTAAAGGATGTTTATATATAGCTGCTGCTTGTTGGTGGGTTTTTAAAAACATTTTGCTTTGTTTTAACCATCAACCATACATACTTTTTATTTGAACTTAGTTTTAAGGAAAGTCCTGCTTGAATTAAAGAAAAACATTTAAGAGGATTTTGTGTAAAAGGTTGATTCAACGCTTGAACCTAAATATTTTTAATGGAAGAGAAAATAGCAGGCAAATACTGTAACACCTTTACATTTGACATTTTGAATACCTAAAAAGTCCATAAAAATAGGGCTAAATGCACCCAAACAGTTGGTGCTGTATTGTCGTTCTTGATTGCTAACTGTATTTTTTTTAATTTAATATACTTTTAAACCTGTAATTGTTTTTACTGACATTTTCCCTAAAACAGTTTAAAACTAGATCAGTTGTAGCTCTCAAGATGACCAAGATTATTTTACGTTACTTTAGGAGCTGAAAAATTTGTTTTGAATTTTTTTTATCTCAAACAATTAAAAAACAGGTAACATAAATTTTCACATGTACTCTTCCATATTCCTAATACATAAAATAAGACAATATGGAAAAAGGAAATAATTTCAACTTTTTTTCTTATTTAATTCCTCAACTTGAATCACATTTACCCTCATCTAGATGTGAGGTGCATAATCTGTGTATTTCATTTGGTTTTTGTTTTGCTTTTTTATTCCCCAACCCATTTCCCCCATATATTTAACTGCGTTGCTGTTCCACCTCCGGCCAGCAGAGGCGCTCGTGAGGCTCCAGCGTCTCTTCCGGTTTGAACAAAACCAAAATGGGTGGCGCCAAAGCGTCGCTAACGGACAGCTCTCCTCCAGTCACTACTGTTAACAGTTAAAAACACCAAGTCTTTGTTTGGCTGGAAGTTTTACTTTGAAGCTCAAATGTCAGCATGAGCGGGAAATCAGACCAACTTCTTATCGTTGTTTCGATTCTGGAAGGTGAGTTTTTACGGGATAAACAGCGGGACTTTCGGTGTTTGCGTCCGAATTTCAGCTTCTGAAGGCGGATAGCTGCTCGGCGTTAGCCTTCGATTTTTTTTGTGTGTCAGCTGTTAAGAGCAGTTTTCTAGAGTGTTGTTGTGTTAGGGGGGTTTGAATCTTGAGTTTCAGCATGTTAAACGCTTCGAGTGAACGTTTTTCTTAATTGTTGGTCGTTGAATTGTTTTTGTAAAGTTAATCACAGTTTTGGTCTAAACGAGGTAAACTTGCAGGTGTGTTAGTGACGGGCTGCGTTCCGCCTCTAACGCAACTTCCCGTGAGGGGAATGCAGCCCGTCATTAACACACCTGAGTTATTCAGGTTCAAGTGTCTGCTGGGGAAGTTTTATATTTAAATAGTCATTTTGGCTAAGGTGGCAAATATAAATAATAAAACACTGAGGTAATAAAAATGTTTGCTCCGTGTTTTGGAGCTTTAGCTCAGTAAAACAAGACATTAGACAACTGACGTGTTTTCTCACATTAAAAAAACTCACCGGTGCGGCTGAGCTGCAGCTCGTGACATCCGGGTAACCACGGAGATGAAATGATTAGTTTCACTGATGAGTTTGTTCAGTTTAAGGAGAAAAGTGGAGAGAAACGGTTTAGCTTTAACCTGAAATTAATTTTATTAACGCGAACTAGTTAACAGATGAACTGATCCTCCAGAGGGTCATCGGGGTCATTTAGGTCCTGCTCCACATCCTAGATGTCTTCATCACAGGTAAGATGTGGGTTGATTTGAAGTTCCTTAGATCAGCTGTGAGTTGACAAACTTTTTAACTTCGTCTACAGTTTTGTACTTCTGCCTTTTTTATTCACATTTTTTTGATTAACTGATTAGAAACGATTGATGGAGAGAAAAGAGCTCATAAGCTGCTGTGTGGTGTGATAGAAACTCAATATTTTGTCCCTTTTTAGGTCGCAACTTCCCAAAGAGTCCCCAGCGCAGCGTGGTGGTTCAGGCGAGCTTCGATGGCGAGCAGCTGGCCACCGACCCGGTGGCGCACCGAGAGCAGCCGCAGTTCTGCACTGAGCTGGCCTGGGAGCTGGAACGTAAGAGGCTGCACCATCACAGGTCTGCAGCTCCTTAAACCTGAACTCAGTGTCTTTATAGGGATGCTGGAAGCAACCAACATCAGCTGTTTTCCTCATGAAGGTGTAGCAATTAATACATATTAATTATGACCAATAAGATGCAATATTCCATATAAATATGAAATATCTAACTGATTGATCTTTGAATGTTTAATCAGAAGATTCTAGGGTTCTTTGCTTCTTTAGGGATCATAAACACACTTCGTATTAATCCAGAGTCAGTATATAGTTTATAAAATTAATTTAATTCTTTTTTCTAAACTAATAATTTATACATGAAAAGATATGGGGGTGACGGGTGGCACAGGAGTTAAGTGCTCATCCTGTAATCGGAAGGTTGCAGGTTCGAGCCCCGCTCAGTCTGTCGCTGTCGTTGTGTCCTTGGGCAAGACACTTAACCCACGTTGCCTGCTGGTGGTGGTCGGAGGGACCGGTGGCGCCAGTGCTCGGCAGCCTCGCCTCTGTCAGTGCACCCGAGGGCAGCTGTGGCTACATCGTAGCTCATCCCCACCAGTGTGTGAATGGGTGAATGACTGATTGTGTTGTAAAGCGCCTTGGGGGGTTCCAGGACTCTAGAAGGCGCTATATCAAATACAGGCCATTTACCATTTACCAAGATATGAATAATAAGATGTGGTGTGGTGGATGTGAGACGTTGTGATGGAAGCTAGATGTTGTAGCAACCGTTCTTTGTATCTGAGAGAAATTGTGAAATCTGGTTGTAAAAGAATTTGTTGTTGTTTATAACTTGAGAGTTGTTTATTTATAAACCTCATCAGACTCCAGTATGCAGGCTTACGATACCCTGGTATGAGTTGCTCCCGGTGTCGGTACAAGATCTGCTCGGGTGCAAGATCGGCTCGGGGTCCTTCAACTGCCGATGACGTCAAAGTACGGCAAACCGACTCGGACAAAATGCACTACACATCTATACTGTTGGAAAGAATTTAGCACTTTCGTTATTAAAATAATGTTTCTTAAGACATAAGTTTGTGTTTATAATGGTATTTGTAAAATAAAACACTATATCTTATATATCTTATTCATAATGTTGAACTCCTCTTTGAGCACATCCCTTGGCTTGAAGAATCATAGGTATTAGCAACACCTGTGAAATTGTATTTGCAGGAAAGAAGTGTGTCCCGTTTATTTAAGTATTTTGTGTTTAGAGTTTTTGACGTCTTGTCATAGACTGTAGCTGCTAGCCAAAACTCTGGAGTTAAAAGTTTTCTGGCTTTACTAAAAAACCTGTCTGTACTTATTTGAATGATGGTATTTTTACTTTCTATTAGACTCCAAATGTAATCATTTGGCACGTTTGTAATTCATAATTTGCAATAATGTAATCGGCGATATTAGCATTAGCATTCCTATGGGTTTTTCCATGTATATTAGCATTGCGCTAACCACTCGCTGCCAAATTGAAGCCTTTGAGATTAGAAAATCTCCTGGCTTTACTAAAATACCTGTCTGTACTTATTTGATTGATGGTATTTTTACTTTCTATAAGACTCCAAATGTAATCATTTGGCACGTTTCTAATTCATAATTTGCAATAATGTAATCGGCGATATTAGCATTCCTATGGGTTTTTCCATGTATATTAGCATTGCGCTAACCACTCGCTGCCAAATTGAAGCCTTTGAGATTAGAAAATCTCCTGGCTTTACTAAAATACCTGTCTGTACTTATTTGATTGATGGTATTTTTACTTTCTATAAGACTCCAAATGTAATCATTTGGCACGTTTCTAATTCATAATTTGTAATAATGTAATCGGCGATATTAGCATTAGCATTCCTATGGGTTTTTCCATGTATATTAGCATTGCGCTAACCACTCGCTGCCAAATTGAAGCCTTTGAGATTAGAAAATCTCCTTTTGTCACATCGCAATTTAATTGCACATGCAGTTAATCGTTCAGCCCTAATATACATGCAGCTCTATGCTAAAAGTGTATTTTCAAAGAGGTAATGATGGATTTCTTTGTAAAAGTTGTCCATCTTTCCAATAGAAAGATTTGCCTGGACCAACGTAACGTGATAACAACGTAACGTGATTACGTAATTCCGTAAGGTTCATGTTCAGCCAATCAACTACTTAGACGTCATCGGCAGTCGACGGACCCCGAGCCGATCTTGCACCCGAGCAGATCCTGTACCGACACCGGCGGTCCGGAGGGTTGCGGTCAGAGTGGTGAGGTCACCGGACATCGAAACCACCATACTCGGAGATTAGTAGTTTCCTCTGAGTTCAGCTTCCCTGGACATGAGATGCAATCCGGGGTCTGCAGGTTAGGTGTCCAAGGTGGATGCCTGAGAGTTGAAGTAGCTCTGAAAAGAGCTTTTGTGTCTGTGATCGCTCGCAGCGTCGCAGAAAGGTTTTGACTTAAGGTCAAAGGAGATGGTTTCAAAAGAGGCCTCATTCCCGATTTGGCCGAACCGGAAGTCAGCTGGAAACTGAATTAATCGGGAAGTAATTCCTGTTCTTAATAAACTCATTATAAATATTTTCTGGCATATTCTGGCAAATCAGATTACGTGTCATTTAATGAGCCATAAGGCGTGGGATTCCATAGGAAATATGAAATCCACCTTACGGATCTGTGAGTTATTTAAACCAGAAGATTGGATCTTTTTATTGCAGGGATTAGTTAACAGCTTCGTATTCACTCACAGACAACAGAAGAGAGAGAGTCGAGTTTAAAAGTTAAGAAATTTATTACTAACAAATTAAACTAGACTGACTTTAAGCACTAAATATATGGTGTAACTTAAGTGGACGAGACGGTGGATGGATGACGTGTGATGTTAAATCAGAACCAGCAAATCCGAAGTAGCGATTGGTTCTGACGGGAACTGAAGGTGATGTCTTCGCATTAAGCTTTGGTTAGGAGGTCCATAAACACATGAGACACCATTATGTCGGTCTACCTACCCTTCGGGAAGTCCTCTGTAGATCAGGAATATCGAGGTCTTAGCTTGACCCTCTCTGGAACCGAGCCGGTAGGAAAAGCTGCGGCTCCGATCAGACCCGTCTTTGAGTTACTTCCGGGTACACGACAGTTTGTTGGCGTCTGGTGAGACCCAAGCCTGGGTCTTGATAGATAAGCTTTTATTCTGAAAGGAACTGTTGCCGCAGTTGGTATAGCGACAAATTTTTCAGCTTGTCGTTTGTTCTTTCGGTTAAAGAGTTAAGATCGGGATTGGCCACTCCGTCACTTTCTCTGGAACGCTTTGAACTGGCGTTAGAGATGACGTGGCATAGTTCTATACTTCGGATGTTATGGTTTATTGTCGAATGAAAATTACCAAACACCATCAGAACCACGCCTCCGTCAGATCTGTAAGATTCTGATTGGATCAGTGAAAGTAATGTGTCGTGTCTTTTAACGCTACGTGAAATGAGTCCTGTTGGAACACTTAAAGTCATATTACTTATTATATTCTATAGGATCATAATAAAGTAATTAATATTTTGATTTCACTGATCGGTCCCATCTTATTTATTGACTAACACTGATGGATTAGCTTTATTAAAATAGAGTTCTTTGATTAATTAAAAGAAAAGAGTTCATTCTTCATTCTTCTGTTGGGCTGAAAATAAGCAGGTTAGAAGGAATGCATGAGACCTTGAGACCATCTCTCATGCAGACTAGTCCTGTGCAGAGAAAGGGAAAAACAGTCATTGCGTTCCGTTACACATGTCTGGAAGGCTTTACCAAAACATCCTTCAGAAAGCCACGCCTTCCTTCAGATACAAAGATGGTTTTAACCTTAATGAGTATCTTATTGTAATGTGTATGAGTGTAGATAATGAGTAACTTGTTAAATCAAACAGTGATTTGTGAGATAAATGGATCATTGTAAGAACAACATTCAAATTCAGATTTATTGGTTTAAGCACAGATTATTCAAACATTTCATTTAAACATCTTGTTCATTCATCACATATGATTATTGTAATCTTATGAGTTGTAAAAGTCACAGAAACTTTTACTTGTTCAGAGTGAAGAATGTTGACGTCTGGCATTCATGCAGAGGGTGTTGGAACCTTGGGAGAGAATGATTGTTTGAATGTTTGGTCTTCATGGAATGTCAACACGCGCTGAACAGAACCTTCTGGTTCTGGAAGGCCAAACAGAAAGTGGATTTATGCTGTAGATGAAAGGTTATTATTGAAACATCTTTGGTGTGTTCTTGCTGTGTTGAAATTCTAATTCCATCTTTTAGTTCTTGTTAAAACACTGAAAGGTTTTATTTACCTGCAACTAGGGCTGCACGATATTAGGAAAACCTGCGATATTCGATAACAGTGCTTAATATTGCGATATCGATATTATTTGCGATAAATGAACAAATACTAAAGTATGCAGTGTTGATGTTGTCTGGCGTGTGACGTCTGCTCTGTGTTCAAAGCAAACAAAAACGAATGCATGAATTCCATTACAACATAACATTTTTATTGCAAAAATATGCAGCTGCACCTGCTACTGTATTAGCAGCTGCACCTGCTACTGTATTAGCAGCTGCACCTGCTACTGTATTAGCAGCTGCACCTGCTACTGTATTAGCAGCTGCACCTGCTACTGTATTAGCAGCTGCACCTGCTACTGTATTAGCAGCTGCACCTGCTACTGCATTAGCAGCTGCACCTGCTACTGTATTAGCAGCTGTACCTGCTACTGCATTAGCAGCTGCACCTGCTACTGTATTAGCAGCTGCACCTGCTACTGTATTAGCAGCTGCACCTGCTACTGTATTAGCAGCCGCACCTGCTACTGTATTAGCAGCCGCACCTGCTACTGTATTAGCAGCCGCACCTGCTACTGTATTAGCAGCTGCACCTGCTACTGTATTAGCAGCAAAACAACAAACTGCATGCATGCAGTTTCTCAGTGACTTTAAAGCATCACCTCCACCATAAAACTTTTTCTGATGCTCCAAATACAGAAAAACATCCCTTACCAGGGTTTTTAGAATAAATAAAAATATCAGAAAATAAGTTTAAATGTTAAATAATAGTTAACATCACTTAAATGCAACAGCAAATTCTCTCATTGCTACTGAGCATTTTCTCCACTTATGTGGTTATGATATAAGGCTGTTGCTGCAATTGGGGAAGTGAACTGTGCTGGGCCAAACTTAGAGAATATTAAGATTTTCTGAGGGAAAGAGAAAAAACAATTGTCTACCTTTCAGAAGAGGAACTGGCAAAAAACTACATGGAAAATATGTGAAAACGTTTGTTTTTAACTTCAAATTGAACAAGTTTACCTAGATCTTAAAAAGCAGCTCAGATGATGAAACTGCAACTATGATTCTGATAAGCTATCAAATTGAACTAAGATAAGCGGCTAGCAGAGCTTCTGACTGACAGTTTATGTGCAGCAGCAAATCAACTATCCTGATTAACAAGGTTATAAAAGCTCATAAAGGAAAAATCACTTTGATGTGTGGGGGAACTTTTCCAGGCCCTCTTTAGCAGGGTGGGACTGGGAGGAGACTGTTGTAGCCTCTTAGCTGGAAGCTAACCGGAGCCTGGGGCTAACACTAGCGACATGGAGGTAGGTTGGTTCACCGGCACGTGTCGGAGTCAGCCCGGTAAAAATGATTAACGACACCGAGCGGACTCACGTTCACGTTTGAAAGCAGCGCTGAATCCAGAAACCTCAGCACAAAGTGCGTTCGTTGCTCTGAGCCAGCATGACGAACAAGGGAACAGCGCCGCAAACTCAGTTCGGGTGTTGCTTTCCAAAAGGGTCTACGTAGGGGGCGGGCGTATTACGTGAACGGAACCATCTGATTGGCCACATGTCAGAAGGACTGCATTTGATTGGTCAAATAATACTTCTGCGTAAAAAACAGAGCTGGTTTACAAAAAGTTGATGTATGACACGGATGGAAATGTTGAACCAACAGATGCTCTTTCATCATTTGAAAACTCAAATGTTTCATTTAAAACATATTTGATAATTTCTCATATTTTAGAAATCAAATTTGTAGACTTTTGCTTGAATTCCTGTTTTCCGATGGGATGACGTGGATTCTTCTGTAATTTGGTTGAATAATAAGTTTTTGATTGCCAGCCTGGCGGGCCATCCTGTAAATGGGAACCTGCAGAGCACAGTCATTTAGCTTCTGCTACAGCCCGTGTAGATGTCGTACGTTTAATTTGTATTTGTTAAAACCTCCACAGGAACCCGTGTTTTTAGGTCTTTTTGCCAGACTGAGAACGTTTCTAAACTGACGCCTTCGTCCTTTCAGGCTGCATCGAACTCCCATCAAGCTCCAGTGTTTTGTCATCGACTCCATCAGCAACAAGAGGGAGGGTGTCGGCTACATCATCCTGGACCTCAGGGAGGTTCAGGAAGTCAGACAGGTAAAGCGTCGGTCTGGAGGAGAATCGGGTGTTTTTAGAAACCGTTTTGATGGAAGTTGTGATTCTCAGGAGCCTCGTTGGTACCCACTCCTGAGCAGTAAATACACCAAACAGAAACCCGCTCTCCTCATCGGCGTGATGCTGGAGAACGACTCCAAGGCCTCTGAAGCCTCTCCTGAGGGCTTTAAAGCCAGGAAAGCCCCCCCTCGGCGAGGTCCGCTCCTCTGTTCTGGTCCTGCTTGTTTCAGTCTGTCCCGTTTCTACAGCGATGCTCTGGATTGCTGTCTTTTCCTGCAGGTTCTGCTTCGGTAACGGATCTGCTTCCTGACAAGCTGGAGGCCGTTCTGATCCCAGATCAGGGTTACCACCAGGTGGGGCCAGCGGGTCTCTGCACGGACATGTTTGTCCTGTCTGTCACCGTCGCCTTCGCTACCCGACTAGAACAGGTAAACGTTACTCAGGCGTTGCCGCGGTTACCAGGGGCTGGATTAATACAACTGTTTGAGCATTCGGAAACATCTGGAGTCCAGTTTGATGTGTTGGTGTTTCTCTTTCTGTTGGAATCGTTTATAACCGAGAAAATCTGATGGATGGAAAAAAATTATTTTATGAAACAAAAAATTGGGCCAGCTCTATACTCTTGCAAGGGTGATGGAGGGGGCATGGGAGTTTGCCCAACCAATCCACATGTGTTTTGTGGATATGGAGAAGGCTTATGACCGTGTCCCCAGGGGCACCCTGTGGGGGACGCTCCAGGAGTATGGGGTGGGTGGCTTTCTGTTGAGGGCCATTCAGTCCCTTTACCAGAGGAGCGTGAGTTTGGTCCGCATAGCCGGTAGTAAGTCGGACCTGTTCCCGGTGAGGGTTGGACTCCGCCAGGGCTGCCCTTTGTCACCGGTTCTGTTCATTACCTTTATGGACAGAGTTCCTAGGTGCAGCCGTGGTGTGGAGTGTGTCGAGTCTGGTGGCAGGAGAATCTCGTCTCTGCTTTTTGCGGATGATGTGGTCCTCCTAGCTTCATCCAGCTCTGACCTTCAGCTCCTGCTGGGTAGGTTCGCGGCCGAGTGTGAAGCGGCTGGGATGAGGATCAGCACCTCCAAATCTGAGACCATGGTTCTCGACCGGAAAAGGGTGGCTTGCCAACTCCGGGTCGGGAGAGAGGTCCTACCTCAAGTGGAGGAGTTTAAGTATCTCGGGGTCTTGTTCACGAGTGAGGGTAGGAGGGATCGGGAGATCGACAGGCGGATCGGTTCGGCGTCTGCAGCGATGCGGACGCTGAGCCGATCTGTCGTGGTGAAGAGGGAGCTGAGCCAGAAAGCCAGGCTCTCGATTTACCGGTCGATCTACGTCCCAATCCTCACCTATGGTCATGAGCTTTGGGTAATGACCGAAAGAACGAGATCGCGGATACAAGCGGCCGAAATGAGTTTCCTCCGTAGGGTGGCCGGGCTCAGCCTTAGAGATAGGGTGAGGAGCTCGGACATTCGGGAGGGACTCGGAGTAGAACCGCTGCTCCTCCGGATCGAAAGGAGTCAGTTGAGGTGGTTTGGGCATCTGGTCAGGATGCCTCCTGGACGCCTCCCTGGGGAGGTGTTTCGGGCATGTCCTGCCGGCAGGAGGCCCCCGGGTCGACCCAGGACACGTTGGAGAGGTTACATCTCCAATCTGGTCCGGGAACGCCTTGGAGTCCTGCCGGAGGAGCTGGTGGAGGTGGCCGGGGAGAGGACGGTCTGGAGCTCCCTAGTTGGGATGCTGCCCCCGCGACCCGGACCCGGATAAGCGGAGGAAGACGACGACGAAAAATTCTAACAGCTGAAAGTAAATCTGAGCTGAATTAAATAATCCCTAAAATGTTTTCTGTTTCTGTAATTTTCCTCCCTGTAAAAATGTTTTGGTGGTAAAACGGTGGAACTGGGTTATTGTGGGCTCTAGTTTGACTTGATAAAGATTTAAAGAGCAAGTCACTCCCTACCAGAGTATTACTCCGCACCCACTTCCTGTTTGAAAAATGCAACAAATGCTGTTGCCTAGCAGACCGAGAGGGCGGAGCCGCTAAAAACACACACACACACACACACACACACACACACACACACACAGGCTCACGACATTGTGACACCATATGGTACCAGCTAACATTCTAGGGTACCTCTTAGCCAATAGCGATGGCAGATTTAAATTCTAATGCAGTGCAGAGTTTTTACCTGACAACGGCACGAGTTTTAGTCAGAAAATTAAAATTTTAACTAAGATGCACTAAAGTGCAAAACTATTGACTACACGTGTCTGCAGCACGATTAGACACACATTTATGTAGTTTATCAGGAAAAAAGTTGGTTGTGGGGTGACTTACTCTTTAATTAGCAGAACTTCCTCTTACCCTTAACGAGTTACTGTTGCTGCAGCTGATTCCCAGCACCAAGAAACTTTCCTCAGAGCAGTCTGGCTTCTTCTTCTACTACTCCCTACTGGGGAATGACATCACCAGCGAGCCTTTTCACAACCTTCTGGGTCCAGACTTTGAGCCAGAGCGCGCCTCCGTCCGCATCCGCAGCAGCAAACCGGTCCTCCAGACCTTCCTGTCCCAGCAGCCCAGCCTACAGGTGAGTTAGCGTGACGTAGAGACTCGTCGTGTCTCTTCGTGCGTCTGATGTCCTCGTCGCTCCTCAGATCCATCTCTGCTGTGGGGATCACTCTCTAGGCAGCACAGACGTTTCCCTCTCCACTCTGGCTGCTGTTTCTGGTGATCTGGAGAACAAGGCAGCGACGGTGGAAGGAGCCTTCGTTCTTCTCACTCCCAAACGTGCGAAGCTGCCAGCTCTGCCCGCCGACCTGCAGCCAACCATCGGAGTGGCTGTTTCTCTGAGGAGGGAGGAGGCACCGCAGGTAACCCGTGGTCAGATTTGATCCTTTGTCGTCAAGATACAAAAGTTTAAAAACAGCTAAAGAAGAACTTAGAAAGACCTTCAGAACATCTGGAGAACTCCTGATGGACGTCTGAACCATCTCGTGTCTTTCCAGCCCTCTGTGGTGAATAAAGACCGGACCAGAGCTCCAGCTGAGCCGGGACCTCAGAGCTCCTCTCCAGTCCAGAAACCTTCAGACCATCCTCCTCCACCTGCTCCTCTTCCTCCTCCTTCCTCTCACACTGAGAGCGAAGCTGAGAGTCTTCTAGAGGAGCTAGAGTTCCACAAAGAGCCAACGGGAGCAGCAGGTGAGCTTCAGCGCTTTCAGGCGAGCAGTTTGAACCTTCCAGAATGTTTTGGTTGAGGGTGTGTTGTTCTGGAGTCCAGCTTCAGCTGCAGATGTGGAGGTTCCTGCTCCTCTGCCTGGTCAGCCTGAGGTCATAGCAGCAGGAGGAGCATCCTCCATCAGTGTTTCTGCTCCCAAGGTGGCAATCCCCTCCTCCGCCCATCACTACTGCTTCTCCCTGGACCTCCGCAGCCTGGGGAAGCTCAGCTTAACTCACTCCATCGCCGCTACGCTCAGGTGAAGCGCCTCACCTGCGACACGTCGGATCTGTAAAACCAAACCAGGATTTGGCTAATTTGGGTTTTTACGCCATCTTTGTTTCAGGTATTCCTACCGGTTCTTTGGCAGCGCGGCTCCCATCATGACCAACCCTCCTGTGGAGCTGCAGAGGAACATGGAGGTGTCGCTGCCTCAGTCCTACTGCGCCTTCGACTTCGCTGCCCTGCCGCATCAGCTGCAGGACACCTTCCTGAGGTAGGAACACCTGTGTGTGTGTGTGTGTGTGTGTGTGTGTGTGTGTGTGTGTGTGTGTGTGTGTGTGTGTGTGTGTGTGTGTGTGTGTGTGTGTGTGTGTGTGTGTGTGTGTGTGTGTGTGTGTGTGTGTGTGTGTGTGTGTGTGTTAATGCAGTGTGTTTCTGCTCTTTGTGTTCCAGAGTTCCTCTGACGGTGGAGCTCTGGCACCGAGGCTCCACCAGCAGGGATCAGCTGATTGGACGAGCCTCCATCCACCTGTCTCACCTGCTGAACTCAGACAGAACCAGAACCGTTGGATCCACCGGAGAGCAGAGCTGGAAGCAGATCCATCAGGACCGGATCCCCGTGGTCCAGCCACAGAGGTAGGGACCACTGGCTGATGATGATGATGATGATGAGGGTTTAATGGCTGCCTCTTCGTCCTTCAGTCCAGCAGAGAAAGTGGCGGAGCTGAGCTACGTGGCGACGCTGGAGGACCTCGGCTTCGTCAGAGCTAAAGAGGTCGTCCTGTCTGAGTCCTTACAGGTGGGTACAGGTGTGTTCACCTGGTGGAGCGCCACAGGAAGTCCAATCCTGTTAAAATTTTTTATATTTTCATTATTTAACCGGGAAGATGAGGAAACTTTGTCATGTCCGGCTGTAAAGCAGACTTTATCTCTCACGCTTGTGTTTAACATCAGAATGAACCTCCAGCCGCTCCGCCACCGGCCTCCCACCCCGCAGCGTCCCCTCAGGGTCCGCCGGGCCCCATCGGCACCAGAGAGACCCTGGAGTACCGCGCCGCCCTGGAGCTGGAGATGTGGAAGGAGGAGCAGGAGGACCTGTTTGATGATCAGGTAGAAGCTCCAACAGCAGCTAGGCTCAATCATGAAAGTTCTGATTAAAGTTCTGACCAGAACGCCGGTGGGTCCTCGGACCCGGGTCAGAGCCTAACGACGGTTTGTGTTTCAGCTGAGGAGGAAGGAGCTGAGGCACATGCAGGCGCTGGCAGAAGAGTGGAAGAAGAGGTACGCAGAGAGGGAAGCTCTGCTCAAGAAGAAGGTGGAGAGTTTTCCCTTCAGCTGAACGGAAACATCACGTCTGGTCCTCCAGCGTCTTCATCCGCTGCCCGTTTGTGTCTGTAGGAGGTGGAGCTTAGCCGGCTGGAGGAGAAGCTGCAGAAGACTCTGGTTGATCTGGAGAGGAGAGAGAAGCAGATGTCAGAGGCCGAGCTGCAGGTCAGGTCCTCCCGATGATGATGATGATGATGATGGTGGTTTCAGGACTTTATACCAGCAGTTAGAACCGAGTCAGAGGTCAGCTGAAGCTTCATCTGCTGCTAAACCAGCGGAAGCTTTACTCCTAGGCTGCAGCGCCACCGTGTGGTCAAAGCCAAGCGTGCAGTCAGTTCAAACAAGGAAAAAAAATCCAATAATAATAACAAATAATCAACATATAATGACTAATGTTAAACCATAAAAGATATTTAAACTAGTTTGTTTCTAAAATACATAAATTAAAATGGATTCAGCGGGTTTACATGAATTTAAATCAGATTTGAATTAAATAACATTAAATCACTTTTAGATAAATAAAACAGGATTAGGATCGTGTTGTTTCTGACTCTTAAACTGTTGTAATGATTAATAATGGTAATAAATATTGTTTGTCTTCATTTTTTAGGTCCAACACCCAGATTTTGGTTTTGTAAAATAATTTTATTTAAAAAAAAAAAAAGCAATTTATGCTTTGATCACATTAAATTTGCCTGATAGAAACATTCTTATAGGTTTTAAATAAAAAATGATCTTAATAAAAAACAATTAACCTAAATGTTTCTAGAGAAAATATTTAAACATGAGTTTGTTTCTGTCATCAGTCGGTTTCAATCTAGAGATTAAATCTTTTCTATCAAACGAGTAAAAACTGAGTTTTGGTCTTTAGAATCATGAATTCTCCAAAAAGAAACTGAACTATCGGTCGTCTCCGAGCTTCTCAAAGAAACCGTTTTGATACGTATCCCGTTTCTTCGGCGTTTTCCTGGCGGCTTTCTGAGGTTTTGCTCTACGCTCAGACTCAGCGGCTGCAGCGGGAGCTGCGATCCGAACACGAGCTCACCCAGAAGGAGGTGCAGGAGCAGAGCAGGAGGCTACAGCGGGAGTGTGACCACCGGGTGGCGCTGGAGAGAGAAAAGGTCCAACTGATGGAGCAGGAGCGAGAACGGCTGCTGCAGCAGGTAGGGAGGGGGCGGGGCCTATTTACAGGGTTCCTGCAGGGTCTTAAAAAGTCTTAAAAGCATTGAATTTTGACCAGTGGGTCTTAAAATGTGTCCTCTAAAGTTTCATTTACCAACCACCATCGTTTTTATTAAATAATGTTGCATCATTAAAGAGAGGCAGAACCCATACATGAGAACGCAGCACAGCCTCGGGTCAAAATACTCTGAACACGTGACGTGTTCAGGTCCCGCGCTCCAGCAGTGAAACGAAACGGTAAACAACACAGACCTCCAGCAGACCACGAGAAAGGGTGACTGACGCTTATGGCTGGGTGCCAGAACTCTGGACCTCTTTGGGACGGAGTGGAAACATTCAGTAGGTACCCAATGTGCCACCGCGGGTCACATGACTGATCCCGAGTCACGCTATGAGCGGAGGAGACGCGTCTCATTTCAACAACAAATCTAAGTGTTGTCTCCTCCATTCATAACATGACTCGGGATCATTGATGCTAAAAAATAAACTCAAATGTTTGAGTGCGTGTTGCTAAAGTAAGCAGCAGCTAAATGCAACACCAGCGAGAAGATTAGTGCAGCAAAAATCAGGAATAGCAGCAGTTTAAACACCTGGCCGTGCAGCGCCTCATCTGGAGAGCTGAGACGTGGAAAGTCTCTGATCTCCATCACCTCCCAAATCACTGCAGGAGTCTGAGGATGGAGGCTGATGAAGGCAGAAACGGGACAGAAAACCAGCTCGGCTGCTGTTCACCAGCTTTATAAATGCCGTTCACCAGGTTGTTACTGCATTAATGAAGCTATTTTATACATGTTGTGCCTTTAATGTTTGCTGAAATAAAGTATAATAAAATAAAAATACAAGCAAAACCTCTAGTTTGTTCTCCTAAAATAAAAAAATGTAGATTTCAACAAAAGTATCGTTAAGGTAGTAGTATGAAGTACTATCTCCTGGTACCCAGCCCTACTGATGCTGTTATGTTTTAAACGCGTTATCCGTTACCATGGCTACGCTTTCTGCGAAAGCTCAAACCGCTCTGCTGCTGTTCTACCGAGTGTTTTCGCAAAATATAATAAAAGATAAATTTTATTTTAATTTTTTTTGCCGGTAGGGCTCTGAAATAGGTATTACATTTTTATATACAGGGTATCCGCGGGTCCTTAAAAAGTCTTAAATTAGCTTTTCCAAATTTAAGGCCTTAAAATCCTTAAAAATGACAAATAATCCTTAAAGTTTCCAAAGGTCTTAAATTACTAAAGACCCAATAAACAAGATTATTTTATTTCTATAAAGTTTTCATGAATTTCTAGTTAGTGTTCTGCATTTTATTTGTATGACATTGGCGTAAGCGGAACCGTACACATTCAGTTGGTTGTGAAAGGGGGCTTTTTTTAGATGAGCACATTAGCTGGTTAAGCTAGTGGGAGCTTGCGCCATGGGGAAGTGCAAGTTTAATGGTAACTGAATGGCTAATCCCACGTTCGCGACGTGGTTAGCAGCGGTTCCAGGCAATAGCTGGAAATTATATCATAAATTTGGTCAAAGTGGTCTTAAAAAAGGTCTTAAAGTCTTAATTTTGGCCCCCTTAAACCTGCAGAAACCCTGTATGTAAGTGGTCTTCAAAGGAGCCGCGTATTTAACCAGCTGGTGTCACATGATGAAGTCTGTTTCTGTCGCTCAGACGGCGGACGGGGAGGCCCGTTACAAACAGCTGGAGAGAGAGTTTCAGCTCTACCGAGAACAGCAGAACCTGCGACCCGAGTTCAGACTGCAGTCAGACATCAACCTGATGAGGCTGGAGAAGGTAGGCACCAGATTACCTCAGATTACAGATTATACAAGAGTTTACAGGGTTTAGAAAACGTTAATTATCTCAAGGTCCTAAACATCCGGCTGCCTCGGGTTTTTCCTTCACGTTGTGAAGTTTGGGTTAAAGTATTTAGTGAAAAATAAAACCTGTTTTAACCGTCAGCTATGCTTCAGCTCACTATGCTGACCGAACCGTTCACTTTAGAATATCGTCTTAATAAAAACTTTAAATGCTGAACTGCAGGAAAAAAAGCTGAAATTGTAATCATTTTTTACAGAAGTGTATAGCATTCAGCCACAAAATAAAAAAATCTTTGTTTTTCTGAATTAACGAGATAATTTTTACAGAAAATAATAAAATAATCTCGCTATGATGATGCTCTGTGGCATTATTAACTGAAAGAGGAGCTCAAACGTTGTTTGGGGGTTGAGACGCCGTGTGAAACTCTCGTTTACCAAACGTTCGTAGAAACATTCCTATATTCTATCCTAATCTTTAAGATGATTTATTACTAAATAATTTTAAACAATTTAACAAGACTAACTCTCTAATGATGGATGTTCTGTTTGAATGAGGTGTGAGATGGATGGTGTGTGTGAACGAGTGTCATTCAGAACCCTCGTATCCGGAGAAGCAAGTCTGAGTGGGATGATGTTTTGCGTCTAACTGATCAGAGTTTGAGACTTGTAGTCATAAACACATGAGACGCCATATTTGTCGCATCCACACATACCCTCAGTGAGAGCTCAGTCACGGATCCATAAATTTGATTTATTAAAAGAAAAGAGTCTTAATCTTCTTTCTTCTTTTGCTGGAAAGTAAACAGTTTAGAAGCAAATGCATGACCTTGAGGCTGTCTCATGCACTCTAGCACTGTGTCAGAGGCATCTGTGGAAAGAGGTTAAATAACCTTGAGGAATAGCTCCTTCATCACGTTACAAATAAGAAATATCAACCTAGATTATAGTTACTTTTACTTGTTCAGGTGTGATTTTTATCTTGAGAGGCGCTATAGAAATATTTTCTTCTTCTTCTTTAGGGACCATAAACACACTTCGTATTAATTCAGACAGAATCGGGTATATAAAGTTAAAAGGAGTTTTATTCTTTTCTAAACTCATGATTATACATGACAAGATATGAATAATGAGATATGATGGAGTGTGATGTGTAGGTGGTGTGATGCAAGTTAGATGTTTATCAGAACCGTTGTACCTGAAAGAAATACAAAGCGTCTCAATCCCAAAACAGTCAGTGAAGTAGACTCAACAAACGAGACAGTCAACAATACCAATTATCTGCAGTTTAATTTTTACTGTAAAAATTACCTTAATTCAGAAACTTGTTCTGTGGCTGAATGCAATACTCTTCAGTAAAAGGTCAAACTTAAAGCACAAGTCAGCCCCAAATCCACTTTTTTTTGCTGATAAACTATATAAATGAGTGTCTGATTGTGCTGCAAACAAATGTAGTCAATAATTTGGCACTTTAGTGCATCTTTGTTAAAATTTAAATATTCTGACTAAAACTGTCAGTGATGCGCCATTGTCAGGTAAAAACTCTGCGCTGCATTTGAATTTAAATCTGCCACCGCTATTGGCTAAGAGGTACACTATGATGTTAGATGGTTGATTATGATGTCACAATGTCACTAAAGTGCCAAATTATTGACTACATTTGTTTGCAGCACAATCAGACACTCATTTATATAGTTTATCAGCAAAAAAAAAAGATGATTTGGAGTGACTTAGTTTTGTTATTTTACAGGAATAACAGGTTTTTATTTCTCTGGTTGTTTAAGGTGGAACTAGAGAGGAAGCTGGAGTCCACCACCAAGTCAAAGCTTCACTACAAACAGCAGTGGGGTCGCGCCTTAAAGGAGCTCGCTCGCTTCAAACAGGTACTGCCTTAAACCATTACCACCTTAACCAGGGGCCACCATAACCCAGTACCGCCCAACAGGCGTGTGCGTGTTTCTGATCGCTGACCGAATTGTGTTCTTTATCAGAACCTCGTTGCATAAAACGATCCGAGCCTCTGATCTTTTAGGATGTCGGTCACTGACCTGCTGAAGACGTCCGACCGGTGTAGAGACAACTCCGTGTTGTCTTCTGTCCTTAAACCTTTAATCTGTCCAACTAGTCCTGATGCCTTGGATAATAACGGGCAGATGTTAATCATTACCTGGACAGGTGTGGAGCTGCTCAGGTTGATTCAGCTCATGAAGGTGATTCGTGTCAGGCAGCGTTCCTGAAACACCGGCAGCCGTGTGGTTCAAACGAGACCTTCAACGATTTCACCTCGAGCATTTTTATAAGAATTGTTTCACCTGAGAAATATTTGAGTTGTTAGGTTTTTATTTCACAGCCATTTAATACCTGAAGTTTCCTTTTACCCCCCCAACGCAAACACTGCTGTGATTTATGCAGCTCCCCCCCCCATTAATCATCTCTGGGATTGTAAGTCGGGCGCTAACTGTTCACATGTCGCCCTCTGGTTTCAGAGAACATCAGGCGGGTGTTTACACGAGCGCTTTGTTTGGGTTTGCTCCTCTCAGCGCCTCGCATGGCGCGCTGTTTAGCTCAAGTCCTATCATAAAAATTCTTGTCTGAGGAATAATGTGCTTTCCGACCCGGGAGGTGAGAGTTAATACCCAAACAGGACGGAGGTGTCGGATCAGAGGCTCCGCTGCCGTCTTCCTGGATTCAAAATATTGGGACAAGGAGCTGAAGTTGTTCTTCTGCGAGTAAAAATATTGGGACAAAAAGATTAAAGATCTGAGCTAAATTTGGGGCTTTTAAACTGGGAGGTCCACATCAACTATGTCTGACTTTTTAAAAGCTCTTGTAGGAACAGAAATGTTCACACGGGTCGCTTTAGATTAAGGAGGAAGAGAGAAGACCCGACTGGAGCAACAAGGAGCTCCAGTTTAACGCTTTAATCAGAGAGGATGGATGGTAGAGGCCAGGCTTTGTGGAGCGTTTCTGAGTAGTCGCCGTTTCACCTGCTTCAGGAGTCACACTAACTGGAAACATTCCACCTTCAACAACTTAAAGTGGTTCTTCTGAGTCTCTGTCTTCAGTAGGTCTAATGTGATGATGTCACAGTCAGCTGGGGAGGGGAGGGCCCCCTCAGGAGGTTCGCAGTGACACGTTTACCAGAACCACAGATCACGGGTGACGATTCCGACACGGACTGGAGCCGCGCTACCGTTAGCCTCTCATCAATGATTAAGAGCTGGGAGAAAAATGAAAGATTAACCGCACTGACCCGAACATAGGACGACCCCCCCCCCCCTTCCAGGACTAATGTTTAGGAAAAGACAAAAAAAAAATCACTTTTTAAATAAACAGTTCTTATTAAATTTTTGAGAACAAATACCGATGAAAAATACAATTTTAATGCAAACTTTCAGAACTTTGCTGACATGTGAATCAGAAGGCTTTTATTCGCAGACGTCCTCTTCCTCGCTGTACTGACTCGCTTATGTTGCTGCGGTCCTGGTGTACCATCAGATCGCTGCACCTGCTGGCTCCTCCCACAACGTCTTCCTCAC
This sequence comes from Nothobranchius furzeri, assembly GCF_043380555.1. Taxonomy (NCBI): domain Eukaryota; kingdom Metazoa; phylum Chordata; class Actinopteri; order Cyprinodontiformes; family Nothobranchiidae; genus Nothobranchius; species Nothobranchius furzeri. Next base: position 37,395,872 of record NC_091750.1, on the reverse strand, counting down.
TGCCATCCAATGCATCCACGACCACCATCATCTTAAAATTAGCACCATCACTCTGCCGTAGAAGCTTGCTAACTCGTCTCCAGTAGAGGGCACGCGGCCTGGCGCCCTCTGCTGTTACGGCCGTGTAATGACCCCAGACAAATATCAGCATTTGTGATGCTTAGACCTCGTTTATAAGACGACCCCACATTTAACAAAGTCGCTGCCAGCGTTTTTCACCGTTTTTACAGTTTTTTTAAGAGTCGCAGAACGTTGCACGCTAGGATGACGTCAACGCCAAAACAACCAAAACAAAGCGGAGACTCACTTCTTGCATCAGGAAGAATCTGTGCGTTTCGAGCGTTATCCGTTCTTTCATAATCCGTTGTTGAATTGTGATCGGCAGACGCTTTTCCGGTTCGTGCCTCACTTTTTTTACAGCAGCGGCCCAAAACGATCTCCTGACACATGGATGTTCTGCTTCCTGATCACGTGACGTGTGACGTATGTGGATGAAGATCGGCTTTAGAGCTGAGATGTTTGTTCTCGCCCACACAGTAAAAAAAAAATGCAAATGACGACTTTAATCGTCGATGGCGGTAAATGAGTAAAAAATTATTTTCTATGGAAAAACCCTCGTCTCCGATTCGGGTCAGTACGGTAAGTCTGGGCTTTCTTAGTTCAAAGTAAGGTCTCTAAACATATTTTAATACTTTAGCCAAAGTGACCCACATGAACGTTTGTCCCTCTAAAGCTCCGCCCTAACGTTGAGACGATTTTAGCAGAAAGATGTAGAAGCATCCAAACCTTCTGCTGCCATGTTGAGCGGAGAACCTCTCCCACCAGTGGTGTTCTGGTGCGGAGTACGTGAGTGTGTGATGAGTGGAGGACCCAGGGAGGTGCGGCGGCTCGGTGAGACCGACAACCGGAGGGTCCGACTGTTGGTTTCAGACAGAGTTGTGTTATTGGTGGAGGTTTTTAGACAAATGCGTTTTTTATCTCCACAAAATATTTGTAGCTCCTCATTTTTCATTATTTTCTAAGGAAGCTTGCAGACATTTAAAATGATGATCTGGTTTTACGAGCAGGAATTCAGCTGGAACATGAATTCAGCTCAACTCCCAGAAAGGGTGATTAAAATAAAAGCAAGTTTTTGAAAATATTTTCTGTTTGCAAGAAAGGGAAGTGAGAATTTCCTTTTTTAAACTAGGAATCTGATTTGGATTTGGAATCGGATCATATTTTTTCACCAACAGTGTTATTTACTCCTTAAAGTCCGGTGGTTCTGCTCCGTTTGCTGAAATCTGTCAGACAGAATTTGAAACATGCAGTCTTGAGTTAACTGGTCCCAGAAGAGTCTGGGCTGGTTCCCACTGGTCATTCCTAGAATATTCCCGATCCCCAGTGTGGACGGCGTTGACCCAGTCGGGTCAGAGTCTGAGTCGTTCTCCAGAAAGTTGCTTTGCTGGATGTCTTAGACCAACAAATAGTGATAAACGTCACCTTTAGGGGTCAAAGGTCACCGGCAGGCCGACCTAGGGGGCAGGAATATCTGATGTCTAAACTTTGCTTCAGAAAAATTAGATTATAAAGTAACATGTTCATATTTACCGTAATATTTGAGCTCCAGCACTCTGACTACGGCAAGCCAACAGGTCACATTCCTAAAAGGTTTGTTTCTGCTGCTCATCAGGAGGTTTACCGCTAGACGACTTCTCAGGATAAACGCTGAGTCGCTGTTTTTAGGCAGAAGCGTACTTGATACGGTCGGTAAACCGGTTAGACCTGGCATCCCTTTGGCTTCTTGCGTTCATTCTGGTTATGACATCATTATTACTGCCATTCAGGAAAAGTTTAAACCGAAAAGATTATTGATTTTATTTGGGGGAATTGTTGTAGTTAATTATGCGTCCCGCAGCGAGGACCAGATTAGAAGTTTACAGATGTGGTCATGTTTTTGTTTACAGGTTCTGATAAATAAATAGGCCCGTTTTCAGGATCCGAGTCACATCCAGAGTTGAATCAGGCGTCACCTTCTCGAGCGTCATTTAGGGTTGTTGTTAGCCGTCAGTGCTACTCATCCAGCATGGTTTAGTTTTAACGCTGCTGCTGCTTCAACCACTGAATCAGGTGTGCAGGAGCAGAGAAACCACTAAAACGTGCTTCTTGCCGGCCCTGCTGTACACTACTTACAGGTGCCGGTCATAAAAGTAGAATATCGTGACACGTAGGGATGCGTATTGGTGAAATTCTGGCGATACAATACGTATTACGATACAGGGGAGACGATGCAATATATCACGATATATTGCGATACATTCAGTCAGACGATTTTGGCGATTTTTTAGACTAAATTTATTATAGGAAAATTCAATAAACAGTCCAAACTGATACTTAACATGTTTAACCGTAACAGAGGGATTTGCATTTCAATGGTAGAAACAAAACCCATTGCACACTGCTGCCAACTAGTGGTCAGCGTTTGAATTGCACCACAAGAAATGAAAATACACAAATGTTTCCATGTAAATTCTTCCAAAAATTAGATGCACGACTTGAATATCGATACATTTTTGCAAGAAAGAAATATCACAATATATTGCGATGTTGATATTTTCGATACACAGCTTTTGAATATCGATATAATATCGCTAGGGAATATCACGATATATTGCCATAATCGACATTTTCTCACATCCCTAGGGACACGGTTATTTATGAGTATTAGATTTCTGACACACAGACGTATTTATTATAACTGACAGCTAATGAAAATCCCAAATGCTGCATCTTCACATAGATCAGCCACAAGCATCATAGCTCTGATTTAATATTTATTATGTCATGCAGCTGCAGGTTGGATCTCCTCAGATCGGTGGTCCGGTCCAGTTCTGTGTCTCCCAAACAGACTGTTTATTCAGACTAAAGCCTGAGGCCCGGTATCACCCCGTCCCGATTGTCCTGGGACTCTGACCCAGGTTGTCTTTGGCAGCCGACACCAGAGGAAATGTTCGGCCTGTTTGTTTTTCTAGTAATTATCCTTAAAACAGCCTGTAAGGCAGACGGCAAACGGGCCACAGAACCGGGCCTGAGTCAACACCCCCACTCCTCTCTGTGTTAGTACTGCGAGGTGCTGCTCAGCCGTGTGAAAGTCGGGACAAAATGTTGGTTTTCCCATCCAGACCGGGCCGGCTGGAGTTCTGCTGCGTGTCACCAGACCCCCCCCCCCCCCCCCCCCCCAGGAGACTAACTAGCATTTGGGTCAGATTTTATTATTGCTTTCATTTGTTTCCCCTAAAAGAGACTTTTCAGAGTTTTATTATCAGGCTGAATCCCATAAAAGCTCCCGAGGCTCCGTTTAAACGGGTCATCTTGGAACGTCGATGGTAGGGCGCGTCATCGTGATCAGACGAGACTTTAGCAGCAACGTTTTTATTACAGGGACCTGAAAGTTTAGCTGAGTCCCATCAGAACCTCCTCAGACTATAAATGTACCAAATCTTTATTTCCAACGCCCTCCCAGGTGTCACGTTGATCATTCCTGATTCTGCAGGAGTTTTAAACCGAGTTGGTTCAGAGAGAGTAAAGAGTTTTGACGTTTTAACGCTGGGCCTGCGAACGCAGCACCGATCTCAGCTTTTACGGTTGCATTTCCTGGGTAGGTGAGTGTTATTAAATAAAAACAGCAGAAGAGATGAAAGTAGAGAAAAACGTTTATTAGATCTGTTGGCTTTCGTGTTACGATGGGGTGGGGGAAAGTTTTGACACCATGTTGTTTTTGTCCTCCTGAGTTAGGAGAGTCAGATCAGCGTTTTTGGTAACATCGGGCCAAACGGCTGAGAGAGAAATAGGACTTGAGGACGTTTTTATGAAGTTTTCTGTCTGTTCTCACACCACTGCTGTAGGTCGCTACATTTTTATCATGGAGCTGCGCTCTTAGAGTAAAAACAGCTCTTTGGCCTCAAACGCAACGTTTCAGCGGAGAGGTCAGAGGTTTTGTTTTTAAATCATCTCAGGTCTGATGTAATGAATTTGTTCCAGCTTGGGGCCGAGCCTCCAGAAGGCCCAGCTGTCTGAGTGAATAAACCTGTCTGATCGTGATCTATGTCTGCAGCGCGAGCACGAGAACGCCATGGTGTGTCTGAAGAAGCAGCAGGCAGAACTGGAGGCCATGAGGCTGCGTTACCTAGCAACAGAGGAGAAGGAGGTGGTCCGACAGGACCTGAAGGAGCTGGACAGCATCAGGAATGAACTGAACAGGTGAGCAAAAGGACTGTGATGTCCAATTGTTTCTCTGCTCCAACACACCTGGTTTTAATTCATGGAGATGCAGAACAGCTGCCACTACCCAGCATGTTTTAGTGGTTTCTCTGCTTCAAAGGTGTGTTGGAGCAAAGAAACCACTAACATGTGATGGACATCTGACCTGGGCTGCCCTGGCACCAGATGTGCAGATGGAGTTGGACCATGTAGCACCTATTCAAGGCAGCCACCCCCCACTTGTTATGGGCCATTCCCATCTGTACCGGGTCGGCCCGGGCCGGGTAGCGTAGGTTGTTTACAGATCTGGGTGGCCTGGTATTTTTCCGGGCCAACCAAGGCTCATTCTCAGCCCTCTTCTCGAGGGGGTCTGCTTCAAGCCGACCGGGGCCAACACACCCACTGCTGACAGCAAATTCACACCTTCCATTAGAGCAAGCCTCTGATTGGTGGGTAGAATCAGCCCACATGGGCTCAAGGCAAGGATGTGTGGAATCAACCGGGCCAGGCTGGGGCCGACTGGGGCTACCCGGCCCGGGCCGACTCGGTACAGATGGAAATGGCCCATTAGTCTCCACAGGGAGCCTAAAGCTTGGTTTATGCTTGACTCATTTACTTCCCGCTTGGTGATGCGGCTCGCGGATGGAACGCGCTTCACAACTTGCAGCGTTTATGGTTCACGCGGCTTGGCTCTGCGGTGAGACAATATTCTCCCAAACTGTAGGGGGCAGCATGGAGCTCCAACACTACACCATAGTAGAAGTAAAAATGACTGTTGTGTACAACATGGCATTCCAGCATTTTTTTAACAGCGTCCTCGTCTTTTCCAACAGTGCGAGCTATTTCTCTCCAAGAATTATTAACAACATGTTGATCACGGCGATGTTTGAGAGCTGAATCATACAAATGTCTGTATTTACAAACCTCTGCCATACTAGTTCTTGCCAGTCCGCCATGTTTTTCTGCGCCTGACCATCTGCGTGGTTAGAAAATTTCCTAGGTGCGAGGTGCGGAAATTTTGGTCCATGCAGAGGCGCGGTGGAGAGGCGTGGTTGTTAAAATGATGCAATTTCGCCCGTGCAGACCTCGCGGAAGCGTCAAGCATAAACCAACCTTAAGTCCTCTAGACCAGCGGTTCCCAGAAGAACGAATAAACGAATGCAAGTCAACGGGGCTAAAAACGCTATTTTCTAGTTCAGCTTGTTTTGTGCCATGGATTTCAGAGAGACATTTTGATACCAAGAACGAACGAGGGGAAACGTTATTTTAGGTTTTTGTTAAAACAAGTCCAGGACTACAAATGTGCATTACCGAAGTGACGTCTCCAAAACGGGGATAATGGCTGTAAGTTCAGCAAACTAGAAATCCTTCCTCCTGAAGGAAAGAACCACCGTAACTGGTCATGTGGTGAGTAGCACCTATGCTAGGGGAGTAGTGGTGTTACATATGCGGCGTACCGACATCTGGTGTGTAGGCATGCTGATAAATCTTTAAGTACGTGACTGGCGTGTTCGACACACACATCATTACTTTTCATTTAAACTGCAGTACCTGTGTGTGATCCAGCGCGTGAGGCAAAGCAGATTAAAAGTAAATACCTCTTTTAGCCCCGTTGACTTGCATCTGTTTATTCGTTCTTCTGGGGACCCATGAGCCGACCGGAAAGAGAGGGGACTTAGGCTCCCTGTACCCCAGGGTTCCCTCCTGGTCTACAAAACCCATCCTGTTACTCAACGGCAGGGAGGCGGGGCTATCCAGCTCAAAAATAACCAATCAGAAAAAGGACGGAAATGCTGACTGTACCGCACAGCACTGTAGCAAGAAAATACGTCTGGCGACGGCACAAACATCTTTCTTTAGCAGAAAGGCTTTCAGCGTTTCTACTTGTTGTTTTAAAGATGTCCAAGTCATTTAGAACAAAGAGCCGCAGCGAACTCCGCTTCAGACGCCCTGTTTATGACAAACTGTGGTGTGTGATATACGCTGCTCAGCGCTGATTGGCTCGGTTAGAATTCTCAGGGGGTGGGGCTATTTGAATAAGACAGTTTCCAGACTCTTTCTCAGTGCAGAATTGAACAGAGGAGGCGTCTGGCCGGTCAGGTTAACTGTTGTCATGAGGGTTCTTGGTCTCGCCTCATCACTATGAGAGAACAGTTCAGTTAAAGTCTAACCTTCTTTACTTACAGGTTAAAAAAGCAGGAAGAAAGCTCAGGCCCCGCCCCTTCTCCACCTGACCACGCCCACGGCTCAGCTCTAAACGAGAGCGCTGAGGAACACCTGAGTCGTCTGCTGGAGGAGAGAGATACGCTGCTGAGGACGGGCGTCTACACCAACGAGGACCGGATCATCGCTGAGCTGAACAGACAGATACAGGAGACCATGAGGGACAAAATACCGTGAAGGTGCTTCATCGAATAGAGGCAACAAGACACTGTTGGATGGGTCGGGAACCCCCTCCCACCATCACATAAATCACCAGTCTTGAGTTTCATCTGAAAGACAAAATAAACTCTAATCCCTGTGGTTTTTTCATCCCGATGATGCGTTCAGGGACACTCCGACTTTTACAGTGCTGAGGTTTCCTTCGTCCACGTTGTGTTTGTGTCTCAAACGGCTACAGCTGATCAGGTCTGACAGCAGGTGGCGTTGCAGCCTCAGCACATTAATGCACTTCTGCTTTAGTAAACAAACATTTATTTATTTTAGAAATCTAGTTTTAATAAATGTTTACATTTAGTCATTTCAGTCTCTTCATTGTTCACGAGCCCTAAAACGAACCAACCTATAGGTCAGTAAACGCTGCATGTTTAACGTAACAAAGGTTTGACCTGACTTATCCTGAGGGGGAGGACGGCGCTCCGTTCTTTCTCTTTATCAGCAGAGTTTCTGTTGCAGCTCGTAAAACTCACTCTGACCGATAACCGACCAGAACCAGCGATTAAGAATGTAACACACAAAAGCTTCTGATCAGACTAGCACCTGGTCTTCACCAGCTCCGGAGCATACAGGCGTGTGTCAACAAGAGGAGGTAAAGCGGCTGTGCCTGGGAGGGGTCAAAGGTCATTTACAGACTAGGGAGAAAGTTGAAAAAATTTCTGATAGCTGCTGATTTTCAGGAGTGGACGTCGACGCTGACAACTATAGTACACGTCTGAGATTCTAAAGGCTCCGTTAGGTTAAAGGTCAGAGTTCATGACGGGACAGTCCGTCAAAGACTGAGCAGCATTTGAAGGTTTCAGGAGAAAGTTCCCCTTGGCAGCCCAACGGTCTGAACCAGGTCATGGTACAGAACTATTGATTCTTAAGCAGCTCCGTGAGCCGAATCAGGATCTCGAAACAGATCCAGAACACACATACTCACCCTGAGTCAGAGGAACAGGTTCGATGAGTCCAGATTCCTGAAATAAACAAAAATAAAAACATCAGGAAAAGTTTTAGATCAAACCAAAATTACAAAACTCAATCCTACCTCAAACCGAATCCATCGGAACCGTATCTTCTCCGCTTTGCTGGAAGCTTCAAGGACGACAAACTTATTTATTTTTTGTTATTTAATTTTACATAAAACTGAAACTGATCCATTATCAGTTCTGCAGGTTAAATGATGTTAAGCTTTAATCAGGTTTGTTTTCTCTGTAAAGAAGCTGCAGGCTCCACAAAATCTCCCACAATCCTTCAGGGGGCGGCTTGATTTTATCCGACAGTTGAGGACAAAACGGAAATTCAAAACGACTCAGAAAAACAATGCATTAAGAACTAAGATGCAGCTAATTTTAGCCACAACTAGCTTCTCATAACAATAAGATTGGATGTGTGGAATTAGAAAACATACGAGGTCTGAGGTCAAAGTGCTCCATCAGTGGAAACACCCTGTAAGCCTCTAAATATTTAAGTTTAGCTTAGATTTATATAATATTTAATTAAAGCTGCAAGCAGCGTCGTGCGGCCCTCACAGCTCACAGTCTCCTCATCCGCACCTCACCCTGACTCAGCATCCCCTCTGAGCCCACCAATGTTGACTAAATTAGAGGGGACAAATATGGGCGTTTCACCATAAAACAATAGACTTCCTGTTGTCAGGGGGCGGGGCTTAGTTGATGTCAGCTGTCCACATTGTCATTGCCTTAAGATGTGGCCAGTGATCACTCAAAGTTTGATTTATATCTGATCATGCACATGGGAGTTTTTACGTCAAGTAATTTAATGGTGAAAGTTCAAAGTTTGAGGCTTAGCCACGCCCAAAACTTTCAACTTTTGAAAAATCCAACAGTTGAATTTTTTCCCCCTATGTCTTAAGAGTATATAGCAGAAGTTTGAAGGTGATTGGTGAAAAGGGCGATGGGGCATCACTCTCAAAGCAACATGTGCGAAAACCACTAAATTGAGTACTTGGACCGAAATGGCCGACTTCCTGTGCGACATTGACCTTGGCTCCAAGAGATCTTTTAGTAGGTCCCAAGGCACTACATTAGTGTACCAAATTTCGTAGTTCTCAGAGAAAGCACGGCTTGGGGCTGACAGTTTGAATGGCCCTAGGGGGCGCTATTTCAGAAAAAAGGCCACGCCCACAAGCCTGTCATGTCCATTTTTATTGGTGGTCAGACTAGGATCACTCATCAGAGATTTCGTAGCGATATTACAATAACTGAGGAAATGAGAGGCAAACGTATTTCCATGGCGTGATGGCGAATTTCGCCATGCCCCCAAAGCCCCGCTTTTTTTCGAAACCTGCCAGTACTGGAGACCAAGTGACCACAAGTTGTCTACTGCTATTTGCCAGATTGCTGGTGATTGGGTGAAAGGAGTCCAATAGGGAGCTGTGAAAGTGTGGCGTGGCAACAGGTCAAAGTTTGAGGCTTAGCCACGCCCACACCTTTCAACTTTTGAAAAATCAGACAGTTGAATTTTTCCCCTAAGAGTATATAGCAGAAGTTTGAAGGTGATCGGTGAAAAGGACGACGGCGCATCATTCTCCAAAGAACGTGTGTGAAAACTACTAAATCAAGTTCTTGGACCAAAATGGCCGACCTCCTGTACGACTTTGCACTTGGCTCCAAGAGACTTTTTTGTAGGTCCTGAGACACCACATTAGTGTACCAAATTTCGTAATCCTCAGTCAAAGCATGGCTTGGGGCTGACAGTTTTAATGGTCCTAGGGGGCGCTATTTTAAAAAAAAGGCCACGCCCACTGGATTTTCACATCAGTTTTTTTGGGGGGGGGGGGGGGGGGGGGGGACTAGGATCGCTCACCAGAAGTTTTGTGGCGATAGCTTTAGAAATGACGAAATGGGAGTCACGTATGGCCACGGCGGTACGCCTGACTTTGCTGCGCTACCACAGCCCCGCCCTCTTTTGAAAACTCTCATAAAGTGACTCCAAGCAACCCCCACTTGTCTTGAGTTACCAGCTACAAATTTGTGATGATTAAGTGAAATGTGGCGATTTGGTTCCTATCACAGTAAAACATGAACTTTTTGGTCCTGAGGGGCTTGTGTGATGTCATCATCCAACTATTTTTATTTGGGGCCAGATGCCGAATGACCGTAGGAGGTTTTGTAACTCTACTCTATTTGGTTATGAAGTTATAGCCATTTCTATTTTTTGGGCGAGTAGTTAAACTTCGAGGCCCGGCCCCGCCCCCTCAGCATATACGAAAAAGTCGGTTTAATTTTTTCTATTTGATTGGTGCTGAGTTGTTTACTTGCACTCCAAATAAGTTCATGTATTTATGTTAGTTTATTTTGTTATCATTTGTCAAAAGTTCATTGCTCTGCTGATTTGCTTTACCTGTTGTGACAACCAATGACATTGCTTTCAGCACTGCATAAAAGACGTGACTGAAATAATAAACTCCACTCCTCTTGTGAGCTGTCCGTATGATTTGTTTTTCTCCGTCAACCCCGATGACAACCTGGGAATGTTGTGCTCTGCTAACAATTGGCCATCCCTTCTGATCAATTTCACACACATCGAGACGATCGTGTGAAAAATGATAGAGTAAATCAATCAGAAGTGGACCCTAAAAGCAGCCAAAACGGGTAAAAATCGCCATTTCAACCCAAAATGGCCGACTTCCTGTTTGATGTTGACCATGGTTGCAAGAGGCTTTTCTGTGCGGACTGTTGAGTACTACAAGTGTAAAAATTTCATAACTACGACAAACTAAGGTTTATGGAGGGGGTATTTTTCACATTCTAGGGGGCGCTGTGGAGCTAGTTTAATTGCGATTTTTTGGGACCTTTAAAATACAAACTTTTACACCAAGCCTGATGTGTGCAAAAATTCCTGAGTTTTCGGGTATGCTAAGGCCTCCAAAAAGTCAATTTACTTGGCGGAAGAAAAATAAACAGCATATACAATAGGCCTTCGCAGCGCTTTCCCTGCTCGGGCCTAATTAGACATTCAGATGTTGTTATATATATATATATATATATGTATGTATGTACAGTGGGGGGGGAAAGTATTCAGTCAGCCACCGATTGTGCAAGTTCTCCCACTTAAAATGATGACAGAGGTCAGTAATTTACATCATAGGTACACTTCAACTGTGGGAGACGGAATGTGAAAAAAAATCCATGAATTCACATGGCAGGATTTTTAAAGAATTTATTTGTAAATCAGGGTGGAAAATAAGTATTTGGTCACTTCAAACAAGGAAAATCTCTGGCTCTCACAGACCTGTAACGTCTTCTTTAAGAAGCTTTTCTTTCCTCCACTTGTTACCTGTATTAATGGCACCTGTTTGAACACATTATCTGTATAAAAGACACCTGTCCACAGCCTCAAACAGTCAGACTCCAAACTCCACTATGGCCAAGACCAAAGAGCTTTCGAAGGACACCAGGAAAAGAATTGTAGACCTGCACCAGACTGGGAAGAGTGAATCTACAATAGGCAAGCAGCTTGGTGTGAAAAAATCAGCTGTGGGAGCAATTATCAGAAAATGGAAGACATACAAGACCACTGATAATCTCCCTCGATCTGGGGCTCCAAGCAAGATCTCATCCCGTGGGGTCAAAATGATCTTGAGAACGGTGAGCAAGAATCCCAGAACCACACGGGGGGACCTGGTGAATGACCTGCAGAGAGCTGGGACCACAGTAACAAAGGTCACCATCAGTAACACACTACAACGGCAGGGAATCAAATCCTGCAGTGCCAGACGTGTTCCGCTGCTGAAGCCAGTGCATTTCCAGGCCCATCTGAAGTTTGCCAGAGAGCACATGGATGATACAGCAGAGGATTGGGAGACTGTCATGTGGTCAGATGAAACCAAAGTAGAACTTTTTGGTATAAACTCAACTCGTCGTGTTTGGAGGAAGAAGAATACTGAGTTGCATCCCAAGAACACCACACCTACTGTGAAGCATGGGGGTGGGAACATCATGCTTTGGGGCTGTTTTCCTGCTAAGGGGACAGGACGACTGATCCGTGTTAAGGACAGAATGAATGGGGCCATGTATCGTGAGATTCTGAGCCAAAACCTCCTTCCATCAGTGAGAGCTTTGAAGATGAAACATGGCTGGGTCTTCCAACACGACAAAGATCCCAAACACACCGCCCGGGCAACAAAGGAGTGGCTCCGTAAGAAGCATTTGAAAGTCCTGGAGTGGCCTAGCCAGTCTCTAGACCTCAACCCATAGAAAATCTGTGGAGGGAGTTGAAAGTCTGTGTTGCTCGGCGACAGCCCCAAAACATCACTGCTCTCGAGAAGATCTGCATGGAGGAATGGGCCAAAATACCAGCTACTGTGTGTGCAAACCTGGTAAAAACCTATAGCAATCGTTTGACCTCTGTTATTGCCAACAAAGGTTATGTTACAAAGTATTGAGTTGCATTTTTGTTATTGACCAAATACTTATTTTCCACCCTGATTTACAAATAAATTCTTTAAAAATCTTGCCATGTGAATTCATGGATTTTTTTTTTCACATTCTGTCTCTCACAGTTGAAGTGTACCTATGATGAAAATTACTGACCTCTGTCATCATTTTAAGTGGGAGAACTTGCACAATTGGTGGCTGACTAAATACTTATTTGCCCCACTGTATATATATGTATATGTATATATATATATATATATATATATATATATATATATATATGTTTGTATATATACATATGTGTATATATATATATATATATACATATGTGTGTATATATGTATATATATTAATGTATATGTGTATATGCATATACATATGGATATATATATATATCTTTTTTCTCTAAAAATATTTATTCAAACAAATAAATGGGGTGTATTTAATATTTTTTTATTTAGTTCTATTTAATAAAACTGAACATTTCTGCCTGTTTTTCTTCTCGTAAACCAACTTCTAATGAAAACTCACAGCTCTAATCTCATTACATGAGATCTAATCTGCATCTGCTGACATTTAAAGAAAAAAGTTAGTAAAAACTCCTGAAACCTGTTGCTGTGGGTTTGGATCCGGTTCCCACGGTGAAAAAACGTCTGTGATGGATGTCTGAAAGCTCCGACTGTTTGTTTTTGGTGAATTTGTTGAATCCTCGCAGGAATAATCTCTGAAATCAGATGGAAAGGGAAAATCTGGAGCGAGCTGAGGTCGAACTCTAACTGCTGCAGATTGTTAGCAGTAAGTAGAGGCAGCTGGTCGCCGGGCAGATTACAGAAAAAACAACTAAAAACTCCAAACTCAGGCAGGATTTGATCATTTAAAATGCTAAAAATCTTCCTTCAGCTAAAACTGAACTTGGGCCGACCTCAGGGGTCATTATTCCTGGAAATTACACGTATGGTTTAATTTTAGTGCAACAGCACGACTACAGGGAATAAAGCTTACAAGCTGAGTCATTTTACGATTTAAAGAAGGCAGCAGAAAAAGTTGGTTTCTGATAAGAATCCAAACTGGATTTCTGTTTTATTTCCAGTGGAACAAAATCTTCCTGCTTTTGGAGCTCAGTCTGTCCGATTGTTTCATTTAAAAAAAAAAACAGATTTAGGAAATCATGCAAACAAGATCACATTAAAATAGACCAATAAAACACCTCGACCTGCCATCAGCGGGTCAGTGAGCAGGTTTCACTTCACTGTAAAAGAATTCTGTTTGTTTTATAAACGGGTCAGGACCCAACCCCCCGCACCAATGGTATTTACATCATCAGCTCATCTGAATCCACAAACTGGAACAATCTGTAAAGAGTTCAATAAGCTCCTGGATTTTCTAAATAAAATGAAATTCACACCTAGACTAAATGTTTTGTCCAACTTCAGATATTTGTCACGTTTTAAGAGGAGATCGAACCCACAAGAATCTAATCCGAGTCTCTGAAACTCAAATGGTTTATTTTCCTCACGCTGCTGATTGTTTCTCTCAGCAGGTTAAAACTCAGAAACCCGTAGACATCTCCACAGCAACTGGTTCAGGTGCTGGACCTTAAACCTGCTTCCTCAGCGAGTCGACAGCAATCGGAGCAGCGAAATTATTATAAGTTTTATCTTTGGTTGGCTCAATTAGGGATGATGATGTCGCTGCGGAAAAGTTCTTGTTGCAATTTAGTCGCCAAAATGTCTCAACTGCCACTTCAGTTGTTCTTAGTTTGGTCTCAAAGTCGAGGTTTCGTAGAATGTATGCTTTTGACAAATGTGCGCACGAATGTGCGATGAGCCGCCGGTGGAATTCTCCGGTGGTTCTAAACAACGCTGCAGGAATTCACCTGGAATGTCTGCAAACATTCAGGCCCTGTACACACGTACCCGGGTATCCCAAAAAACAAAGATATTTTTATGATTTGGCAAGTGACATCTACATCCAAGTGAAAATGTCCGGCACCAAAATCGACTTTTTCAAAACCGTTAAAACCATTAGTCTTTATGAATTCTCCTCAGTCAACATGCTTGTAAATAACTGGGATTTTAGGTTTCGGTTGTTTTTCCCAAGCTCAGTAACTGCTCTATGTGAAACCCCACAGGGACGGTTGTACCCACCCACCACCTTATTATTCCACGCCCAAGGAACGTTTTTCGTCGATGACGCTGACGATTTAGGGAACTACCGCCACTTACAAGCTTGGTATGATGAATGCTTTTCAAAATGTCCTGGATTTTTTTCTTGCTGGAAACGAGGTGGTGTGGACCCAAGTTACTTTCCTAGATGGGCGGGGGAGGAGCTTTGGTTTTACAAAAACCCGGCTGCTTGCATAAACTAAGAATCTTTGGTAATTGCGACCATCATAAAACAGTAGAGGTGGGAAAAATGATCGATTCTAAGATGCATCGCCATTCAGCCGTGCATGATTCTGCATCGATGCAGCAACGTGACAAAATGAGATTTTCTCTCCATGTCTATGTCTATGTTGTTTATGTTCTGGATGCGCGAGGACAATAAAGTTTTGAGTTTTTACAACTGCTTCTGGGGGCTGAGTTGCATTGACATGCGCACTGCGTTGCCCTAGCGTCAATTTAAAACAAATGGCGGACAGGGATACACGGCGAACATTACCAGTAATCAAAGAAGCACCCGTTACATTTAAATCAGATGTCTGGGCTAATTTCGGTTTTGGGATCCTGGATGTGAAAGAATCACTTAACACAGTCTTTGTTTACTATTTTTAAGTTCAGTAGTATTCTACCTAAAGGCTGCTCTACCGAAAACATTATTTCTTATATTATTTAAGTAATTATAGGCAGCACACTTTAAAAATTGTTGCTGACTATAGTGAATAGATGTATGTTCTGTTTTTCAGAGATATCGAAATAAAAAATAAATTGAAAACTATTCTACTGCTTTTATTAAGTAATGAAAAATTTTGTGTGAAGAATCGTGATGCATTTCAGACTCAAATAGAATCTTTAGGCAGATAATCAGAATCGGATCGAAATGTGAGGCAGGTAGAGATGCACACCACTATTAAACAGACGTGCATTTGTTGTGAAGGCGCAGCAACAATTTAAACTGCTGGACAAAACAAAAAGTCATCTTTTTTAACTCTTCCAGAGGTTTTGGGACCCTCAGCTTCCAGACGGCGCTGGTCTTTGGATGTAAGAAGTTAATTTTTAATTCATTAACGGTTTAAAGCTTTTTGTTTTTAACTTTCAGGCACAAAACCCTTTTTGGTTTAACGAATGTTTGCACCCCGGCTGATACAAAGTGAGTCTCCGGGACTTTTTACACATCTAAGGTTTCCGGGGGACAAACCTAAACCGGCTTCGGGTTACAAATAAACTCTCAAACAACATTTCTCCAGCCTTAAAGTACTTGGTTTGTTCGTCCTTTGGACGCTGAGAGGAGAACTTTCATGAATAAAACAGGAACAGGAACAGTTCCTGTTTCCCGGCCTCGTTCCCACCGGAGTCCGGTTATAGGGAGCCTAAGTCTCCTCCCTTTCCGGTTGGCTCATGGGTCCCTGAAAAGAGCTATTTTCTAACCCGCTTTGCCTTACGCTCTTGATCACACATATGTTGTACTGCAATTTAAATGAAAAGTAATGATGGGTGTTTCGACCACGCCAGTCACGTACTTTGAGATTCATCAGCTTGTAAAAGTTCGTAATTAGCATGACTACCAACTAGAAATCGGCACGTTGCATATGTGACGTCACCACATAATCTCCTCATGACCAGAATCACCACATGACCAGATTTATGGTGGTTCTTTCCTCCTGTGTGACGTTTGCTGAACTTACAGCCATTTTCCCTCAGTTTTCTCCGTGTCTGGTTCGATGACATCACTTTCGTAAAGCACATTTGTTGTCCTGGACTTATTTTTACACAACACCTAAAATATCGTTTCCCCCTGTTCAAAAATAAGCTCGTTCTTGGTACCAAAATGTCTCTTTAAAATTCACGGACATCATATGTGAAATCCGTGAAAACGAGCGGAATTAGAAAATAGCATTTTTAGCCCCGTTGACTTGCATTCATTTTTTCGTTCTTCCGGGGACCCGTGGTCCGGAAGTAGATGGGCGTGACTTAGACTCCCTGTTTCTATAAGAGACTCTTCTGGGGTTATTTTTTTCATTAGAGTTGCAAAAAAATCTACCAGCCAAACCAAAGTGCTGCAGCATGACATGAAGATAAATATAATTTATGTTCTAGTCTTTTTCTACGATGCATAAAGTCGTGTTGGTTCTGCTCCTTGGGTACGTTTGCTTTGTTTCCTCCTTTGGCTTCGATGCTTTCAAGAAAAATAAAGAAATCCAGAGAAGTTTTAGTTTTTCAGAAAGTTTGTCCCAGTTTTTTTTTTTTTTTTTTACAAAGTTCTCTTCGTAATGAAACACGTCAGGATTCCCAAAAGTCTTTTTAAATATCCGCATCCATAACGGTTCCGTTTGGTCTGGAGTTTCGGGTCTCCGTGGAAACAGAATCTTTGGTTTGGTTGGATCAGAATTCCTTCCAGCAGGTGGATTTAGTTCGGATTTCTCTCTACATTCACACTAAGCCAGATAAACATTTAACCTGAATAAAATAATTTTACCTCAGATTTTAGTTTTAATTAATTTGCTTTAATTAATCAGTTTTTCATTATACATTATAAACAGCAGCAAATGTTCCTAAAACACAAATAACTGGATTTTAATGATCATTTCATTTCCTAATTAAGGATTAAAACTTAAAACTGTCTGAGGAGGTTTTTTTTTAATAAATGAAAAAGAAAATGTTATATTGATAAAAAAGTTATCGGTGAAAGTTTGTGTCGCAATGAGAAAAATTAAAACTTGTAATTAAACCACCTATATTATTATAATCATCATTTTGGGGAATAATTTTTTCTAATTTCTAATTTAATAATGTTTCAAATTGATTCTTTAAATTTCAAAGAACGTTTGGATTTTTTGAAATTATTAAATGGCTAAATATATTTTCCATTTTTAAACAATTAAAAGTTTAAAAAATAAAGATTTTTTAATGAGGTTGTTTCAACTCCAAATAACTAGATAAAATAAAAAATGTTCATTAATCCGAAGATCAGAAGGCTGAACGAAATTAAACTTGGTGCTACATGTAAACGCCGAGTCACCGTTTATAAACCAGTATTATTCTGATTTTAGCCTGAACACCCTCCAAGTGTTTGGGTGAGATTTATTTAGGGTCAGAGGTCATTTTTAACAATTTACATCAAAGACCTCAGAGTTTTTGGTTTCAGAATAAAACAACTTAGTTTTACCTTTACAGCTCGAAGCAAAATGAATTCTGGGCAAAAACCTGAACATCATCAGCGTAAAGATGTTGGCTTAGTGTGGAGGAAGAGGACAACAGAGACAAAAATGTTTAAAGGTATCTGACTTAATGCTGGGCTCCGTGGCTGAAAGGTCAAAGGTTAATCCACCTCGATGGACTCGCTGCTCTCATTCACTGGTTTGCACTCGTTGGGAAGTCGCTGGTGGCGGCTGAGCTGGGTTGCCTGAGTGAAGCTTCGGTCGCAGCGCTCGCACCTGGTACGTGCACACACACACACACACACACACACACACACACACACACACACACACACACACACACACCTGGTTAGTTTAGTAGCTTAAAGGTGACGAAGCGCAGAAGATGTCCTAAAATCAAACTTCAAGAAGACTCAAATCAGTTTGTGACAAACTTTTGGAGAAATTCTTAAACTTAGCAGCTTCAGAAAAAACCTTTAGCTTTTCAGGTTAAATAATAAAATCTGGATTTCTGAGGTTTGATGGTGAGATCAGAGCTTTGTTAAAGCCAACTAGTTCTCTGTCCTTCTGTAGGGTTGCTGGTGTCTCCATAGACATGAATTTGTGAACGCTCCATTGGACTCTGGAGAGCGCTTGCTAGGGTTATGTGTATTGGTGAACTTTTGGCGATACGATACATATCACGATACAAGGGAGACGATACGATGTATATATTGCGATACATTCAACCAGACATTAATAGCGATTTTTTTTGGACTGAATTTATTGTAGGGAAATTCAATAAACTGTCCAAACTGATACTTAACATGTTTAACATGAGTTATATGAACCATGATAGAGGTGTTTACATTTAAATGGTGGAGACAAAACCCACTGCACTGCTGCCAACTGGCGGTCGACGTTTGAATTGCACCAAAAGAAAGGAAAACTCAAATGTGTGCGTGTAAATTCTTCCAAAAATTTGATACACAGCTTTTGAATACTGATATAATATCGCAGGAAAAAAATATCACAATATATTGTGATATCAATATTACATCCCTAGACGCCACCATATTGGATCGGTCTCCTCACTCCATCCTTAATCAAAGCAGAGTGAGCCGGGTAGCGTGGTGTTGAAAACGGATCACGTGGGATTACTATTGACTTTTCTAGCCTACGTGATAGGATTTCATATTTTACTAGAATTCACTTGGTTTTTTTATTTTTATATTTTATAAATCATGGCATACCATGCATCTAATTTTGTGAAAAATCTTGATGAAATGTGTTCTTTAGTTGGGTAAGGACCTTCCTCAGGAGAAATAAATGTGCTGGGGGTGAAGGGAGACCCATCTAAGATGGCGGCCAGCCACTACGGCAACGCCAGTCCACGGGGCGTCTACGTATACATCTGTAGATGTTGCTGGGCTTCACCCTCCACCGTGGTTCTGATTGGATCTCCTCACACCAGAAGGGAAACGTGAAATCAAGTCCAGTTGCTTTTGTGACCCAATCAGGATAAGTGGGAGTTCTAGCGGGAAGTCCAGGATGAGCAGGGAACTTCAGCTCAAAGATCCGTAAATTTATATAAAGTTATGTTATTATTTAAATAAATATTTCTTCTTAATGGCGTTAGCAAGCCTGACTGGCTGTAAAGCAGCACTAAATACTTTAAGCTATAGATTTGAAACTGGTTTCAGTTCTTCTTGAGCCAGAAACTTGATCAACTTCACATCTCACAACGACCTGTAGCCCTCTGCTAACCAGAAACCACACTTAGCCGTTTTGTGGGACGAGTAGGTACGCTAGTGGGAGGTCTCTACATCTGTGTGCTGTTAACTATATATAGAAGCTAGCAGTTAGCTTAGCAGTTCACCAACCATCAGTAAAAAGCAGAAATTGAAGAACAAGTAGCTGAAGAAGAATTTAGCTTCAGAGGCATCATAATGGTGACCTGGCTCTGTTGCTTTATTTTAGTATCAGTTAGCGTGTGTTAGCATTAGCTCATGTTAGCGGTAGCTACAGGAGGCTGCGGATGATTATGACAGTTGTAATTCTACTTTCAACCAGTAGGAGGGAGAAGCAGAAAACTTAGTTTTATTTTATTTACACAAACATATTGTTTATTTATGTTTACTGTTCTGAATTCTAAAATCAAACATATCATCAGCAAACCTGAGCGTTATCGCCGCTGAAACTAAAACTCCGCCATGAAGGGATTAGTGAGATGAAAAGTATGTTTGTGAGGGATCCATGTCAGTGAGGATGAAGTGTTAAACATTAAACATGTGTGTGTGTTTGTGTGTGTGTGTTACTCTAACATCCAGTGACAGAACAAAGTGTGTGTGAGGCCCAGCAGATCCGCAGCTGTAATTGTTGCCCTGATCTTCACAACCTGACCGACAAATTACACTCACACTCCACCTGTCAATAATCTATCCAGCGGGCCGAGGAGGGCATTCCATCTCACACACTTTAACACACACACACACGCGCACACACACGCGCGCACACACACACACACACACACACCCAATAGGAGAGTGTCACTGTCACTTTCAATAGGAGCAAAGAAGAGAGGCAGCTTTTGTCTGGGTGGGGGGCATTAAATGTGTGTGTGTGTGTGCACGCGTGTGTGTGTGTGTGTGTGTGTGTGTGTGTGTGTGTGTGTGTGTGTGTGTGTGTGTGATGGCTTCAAAGGTGAAAACGAGTTATTGGACTCAACAGCCCAGAAACAGGACTAACCTGCTGCTAGATGGATTGGGGTGGGTTTGAGAAGGTGTGTGTGTGTGTGTGTGTGTGCGCGTGCGTGCGTGCGTGCGTGCGTGTGTGTGTGTGTGTGTGTGTGTGATATAATCATTTCAGAGTTCTGCTGCTTGAACAACACCTCCTACTTTATTAGATACACATTAATTGCACTGGGTCGGACCACCCTTTACTTCAGAACAACTTTAGTTCTTTATGTCATGGATCCCATCAGGTGTTCCTCAGAGGTTCTGGTCCATCCTAACATGACGAGTACCTCCCGCTCCACCACATCCCAAAGGTTCTGGACTAGCCTGAGATCTGGCGACTGTGGAGGCCGTTGGTCCAGTGATCTCATGTTCTGGAAACCAATTAGAGATGATCCGAGCTGTGTGACATGGCGCCATGATCCTTCTGGAAGCAGCATCAGAAGATGGGTCAGGGTTAGGATGCAGCTGAAATCCAGCCTCATCAGACCAGGAGAGGTTTTCCAAGTTTCTTCTGATCCAGTCCTGGTGATCCTGTGGGAATTAAAGCCTCCGTTTCCTGCTCTTACCTTATGTGGTCTTCTGCTGCTGGAGTCCACCTGAAGCAGCTGCTGTGGTTCTGAGAGAAGTCTGGTGCTTCCATATGATCAGCTGGTCACAACCATTAAGTCCATTAATGACTTTAAGACACCAGTTTGGGTTTCAGAGATGTTGGGCTTGTGATTCTGATAAAACCTGGTTTCAAAACTTAAACTCAGGTTTACCAGTCTCAGCGTGGTTCGTTAACATCGTGCACGAGGAGCTCAACCTCCTCCTGCCCTAAAGGTGGACTTTCCTGCTCTTAAATTTAAAAATCTCCACATCAAAGCTCCTGTGAAGCTCCTGTCACAGACACTTATCCTGCAGGACAAACAAAGACGGTTCTCCTGCAGAACAAAGAGCGGACCTGAGCGCGGGCGGCTGCTATCGACCGGCCACGCCGCTTCCTGACTGTCTCCTCAGCAGGGAAAAGTCAGGCTGAGCAGATTGTGCTGACAGGAACGCCAGAAGCTGCTTTAATCAGTTCCTCTCCAGGATCAGTGGAGTTTAAGATCACCTCTTATCTCAATCTGCTCCCAACGGGAACCAAACCAGAACCCATCGGGTCTGTTTATGGGCCGATGGAGACTGATGAGAGCGGACGGGAGCAGGGAGGCGTGGCAGCTTCGTTATCGTCCCTGATCCAAGATCAGATGTTTTACAGAACATTTTCAGGGCTGGTTCTGTCTCTAATGAAGCAAAAAAACACAAACTGTCCACGTTCTGAAAGAGAAAAATCTAATAAAACTAATTAGGATAGAATAGAATCAATAATATCTCAGATTATCTAATCTAATTAACTTTAATGCACCTAAAATAATCATCCTACTAGAAGCGTTTGTTCTGAAGGGGAACCAGAAGTCCGGAGGTGCAGTGAACGCAGCTTGATGCGTCTGGATGATTCGACGGTGCGTTCCAGTTGTCCTCGGAACTCGTTCTTCCAAGATAAGTTAGCCGTAAATTACGCAATGAACTTGGAATTGTGAGCTCGTAGGTTTCAGAAGACCCTGAGATCCCAAATGCAAAGATGGCTGCGGCCAGCGCTACCAGGAAGTAGTTATCGTCTTTATTTTTGTCTGATTTATGTGTTCTGTTGTCTTTCCTGTTGCTGTTTAACAGCACCGGTAAATTGTTTGTTGTTGTTATCAAAAGTTGCGTTGCTGAAAAATTCAACATTTAATGTTTATGGTTTTTACTTTTCCTGGTGTTTATGATTTTACATTAGATCTGTATTGTTATTCTGGCTGTATGTGGCGACTGTTGAAGGGCGTGTGACGCCATCATTTACAGTCAGGTCCATAAATATTGGGACATCGACACAAGGCTAACATTTGTGGCTCTATACGCCGCCACAATGGATATCAAATGAAACGAACAAGATGTGCTTTAACTGCAGATGGTCAGCTTTTGTTTGAGGGTATTTACATCCAAATCAGGTGAACGGCGTAGGAATTACAACAGTTTGCATATGTGCCTCCCACTTGTTAGGGAACCAATAGTAATGGGACAATTGGCTTCTCAGCTGTTCCATGGCCAGGTGTGTGTTATTCCCTCATTATCCCAATTACAATGAGCAGATAAAAGGTCCAGAGTTCATTTCTAGTGAGCTGTTTGCATTTGGAATCTGTTGCTGTCAACTGTCAAGATAAGATCCAAAGAGCTGTCACAATCAGTGAAGCCAGCCATCATTAGGCTGAAAAAAACAATAGAAACCTATCAGAGAGATGGCAAAAACATTAGGCGTGGCCAAAACAACAGTTTGGAACATTCTCAAACAGAAGGAACGCACCGGTGAGCTCAGCAACACCAAAAGACCCGGAAGACCACGGAAAACAACTGTGGTGGATGATCGAAGAATCCTTTACCTGGTGAAGAAAACACCCTCGCAACAGTTGGCCAGATCAAGAACACTCTCCAGGAGGTAGGTGTGTCTGTGTCAAAGTCAGCAATCAGGAGAAGACTCCACCAGTGTGAACACAGAGTTCACCACAAGATGTAAACCATTGGTGAGCCCCAACAACAGGAAGGCCAGAATAGAGTTTGCCAAACAAAATCTAAAAAAGCCTTCCCGGTTCTGGAACAACATCCTACGGACAGATGAGACCAAGATCAACTTGTACCAGAGTGATGGGAAGAGAAGAGTCTGGAGACGCAAAGGAACTGCTCATGATCCTAAGCATACCACCTCATCAGTGAAGCATGGTGCTGGAAGTGTCATGGCGTGGGCATGTATGGCTGCCAGTGGAACTGGTTCTCTTGTATTAATTGATGATGTGACCGCTGACAAAAGCAGCACGATGAATTCTGAAGCGTTCTGGGCAACATCATCTGCTCATATTCAGCCAAATGCCTCAGAACTCATTGGGCGGCGCTTCACAGTGCAGATGGACAATGACCCAAAGCATACTGCAAAAGCAACCAAAGAGTTTTTGAAGGGAAAGAAGTGGACTGTTTTGCAATGGCCAAGTCAATCACATGACCTGAATCCGATTGAGCGTGCATTTCACTTGCTGAAGACAAAACTGAAGGGAAAACTCCCCAGGAACAAGCAGGAACTGAAGACTGTTGCAGTAGAGGCCTGGCAGAGCATCACCAGGGATGAAACCCAACGTCTGGTGATGTCTGTGTGTTCCAGACCTCAGGCTGTAATCGACTGTAAAGGATTTGCAACCAAGCATTGAAATGTATAAGTTTGATTTATGGTTCTTATTCTGTTCCGTTACTTTTGGTCCCCTAACAAATACCCTCAAACAAAAGCTGACAGTCTGCAGTTAAAGCACATCCAGTACAAGTCAGAGCCCTGTCATCTACAGAAATACTCAGATGACTCTGCAGTTGTCGGGTGTATCAGAGATGGACAGGAAGCTGAGTACAGAGAGCTGGTGGAGCGCTTTGTGGCGTGGTGTGGAAACAATCATCTGACCTTGAACGTGAACAAAACAAAGGAGATGATTTTAGACGTCAGAAGAAACAGGGTGGAGTCAAACACTGTTTCCATCATGGGAGAAGAAGTGGAGGTGGTTGAGGAATACAAACACCTTGGAGTTCACCTGGACAACAGACTGGACTGGAGAAAGAACAGCGAAGCCGTTTACAAGAAGGGACACAGCAGACTGCACTTCTTGAGGACGCTTAGGTCCTTCAATGTCTGTAGCAAGATGCTGCAGATCTTCTACAAGTCTGTTGTTGAGAGTGTAATCTCTTCAGCCATCGTCTGTTGGGGTAGCAGCATCAGAAGCAGGGACCTGAAAAGGCTCAACAGCCTAATAAAAAAGGCTGGTTCTGTTCTGAGGACGACTGTGGAACCGCTGGAGGAGATGATGCAAAGAAGGATTCTCCAGAGAATCAAGAACATGATGGACAACCCTGAGCATTCTCTTCACAAGACTGTCCGACAATGGAAGAGTGTCTTCAGTCCGAGGCTTCTTCAGTTTGGCTGCAACACTGACCGCTACTGGAGGTCCTTCCTGCCAACAGCCATTGTAATATACAACAACTCTATGATGACTTGATTATTATTATTATTCTGAGCTACTACAGCAATCAATTTCCCTCTGGGATTAATAAAGTATTTTTGAATTGAATCTTGTTCGTTTCATTTGATATCCATTGTGGCGTATAGAGCCAAAAATGTTAGCATTGTGTCGATGTCCCAATATTTATGGACCTGACTGTAGTCGCAGACAAGACTTGGTTATTGTAGCACGCTAGTGGCGTCGCTGGAATGCAAAACGAGCCCGTTCGTTCATTTCATGCTGGGAAATTCCGAGTTCTGAGAACCATTGGAATGCAGCGTTAACCTGGACCTCTAATCTGGGTCTGAGCAGCCATCTTGGTCAGGGCAGAGATGATCGTAAACGTCTAGTTCGGCCCAAACAGTTAGAACCTTTCATTCATCTGGGGAAGACATAAAAGCTGCACCTTCTTCTTCTGCTCTCCTGATGTTTGACGTTTTCATCAGAATCAGCAGCTCCTCTGAGCGCTGAAAAGCTGCCAGCCACACAGAACCGGTTCCTCCGTCAGCTGGGCGGGAAAATGAAGTTTAGCGTTCCGTTGGTGACAAAGTGACGGTGGCAGCTTTAATCTATCGCCGCAGCGTCCGGACGGAGATAAGTCTCCGAGGCCATCGATCCGATAAAGATTTCTGACGCTGCTGTGTGATTGTCTTTGTCCTGCTCTGCCTCCGCTGAGACTCCGAAGTGCTGATGAAAAGGTTCGGGTTTCCTCTGATTGCTCATTAGGAACGCTGATTTGCTTCTGTTGTTGCCCTTTTTACTCTGTGATCTCTTGTTCCTCCTCCAAGCTTCACATCGATGACGGCTCGCTTCTCTCCGATTGCTTATTAAAGACGTTAATTTGTTTTCCACCCCTCGTACCGTTTATCCTCCTCTCCCGGAGTTCTTTCACTTCTCCGGACTCCAGCACCTCTCGGAACGCCGACCTCCTCCTCGTCCACGTGGGAATTCTCCTCTTCCGCTGATGAGATGAAGACGCTCCTGCTCATTATCAGACTGCTGCTCCTGCTGAGGACGTTGTCCTCCGAGGTCACCACAGCAGGCAGCCAAGAGCACAAAGGTCAGAGGTCAGAGTGGCCTCTAGAGCGGATTAAATCAGTCACATAAAAAAAAGTGTGTATAAAAAGTTTAGATTTATGTTGAATTTAAATAATTAATGATGATTTAATTTAATAATAACAATAAACAAATATAAATAAAGAGCTCAAAGAATAAAGTTTGATTATTTTAAAGTTAAAATTATCACAAGAATCCTAAATATAATTGCAAGAGTAGAAAGTAAATTCATAGAAATCAAACTGAACCTAATCTGCTCCGACTGGTTCACCCATTCCTGCTCCCGGAAAACATTCCTGTTCCATTTGAAGGCATCCAACACCTCCCGCTTGTCCTTGGGAGAGAGTCCGGTGTCCTGGTGTTTCTGAGCGATGGAGCGACGCTTCATCTGCAGCGACGAGGGAGCCGGTTCGGTTTGTTGCAGTGAAGAAGGCTCCGTTCCATCTAAACCCTCCTCTATGGACCCGAGCAGCTCCACCGTAGAACCAGGAGGAGCCTCGTCAAGAAGAGTCAGCTGAGGTGGTTCTGCTGGGGGTCGACCCGGGATCGACTGGTGGGATCAAATCCCCCCGGCTGACCTGGGAATGCTGCAGGATCCCACCAGACGAGCCGGAGGAGGTGCTTTTATTCACTCACTCAGTGTTCCTGGGCTTAAAGCTGAATCTGATCCTGAAGCTGCTGAATGTAACATCAGGTGTTTTTGTAGTTTGGACCATCACTTCTAAAAGCTGATCCTGAAACAGATCTGTGAGTCTGAAGCGTTTGAATCTTAGTGAACCCTGATCTGGGGTCAGATTTCTGTGTGTTGCAGCAGGTGGGTGGGGGTACTCACTGTTACTTACTTGAACGGCTTCTCTCCGGTGTGCGTGCGGATGTGGTTGTTGAGGGTGGTGGCGCCGGCGAACGCCCGGCCGCAGTAGCCACACTTGAAGGGTCGGTCGCTGGAGTGGGTCACCACGTGGTTCCGGAGCTCCGAAGGCTGGGAGAAGGACTGGGAGCAGTGGCCACACTGGTACGGTCTGAGAGGGCGAAACCACTTCATTCAGGTTAAAAGTCACTGAAGCTGCAAAAGCATTCTTCTTAAAAACGGTTTAATAAAACAGAATAAAATCAAATAGATTAAAAACACGAAAGTGGGATTAATTAGCTGGACTCAGATTATCAGACAAAAACCTAAAATTCACCTCTGTTTACTAAATAGATGTTTAAATATTTTATTTTGTAAAAAAAAAAACTACATCTAAATTCTAAGCTTCCAAAATCACCGTCAGCAGGGCCAGAATCAGAAATCGGTATCAGCCCTCTGATTCAGGATCGGTGTGTCTCTAAACTTAAGTCTTGTTCTGGTTTTTACATTTAAAAAGTGATTAAATATGTAGACATTTTAATTTCTTTGACCAAGAAGAAGTGCCAGTAAGTGAATCTCCAGCATCAGTTGCCATGGCGACAGACCAGGTTAAAATCAACTTCGAGCAAAGATGATCCAAATCTGAACCTGGGATTTCTGCTGTAGGGTTTAAATCCAGCCGGAAAGATGGAGAGCACCTCCACCCACACGGGCCAAGAAGACTCGGACACCACCACGGTTGCCACGGCAACGTAACCCTCATCAACAGGACTGACCTGAATCACAACCGGATCATCTATCATGGTGCGTGATAGACACAATGACCTGAGATAGCTGTATGTGTGTGTGTGTGTGTGTGTGTGTGTGTGCGTGCGTGCGTGCATGTGTGTGTGTGTGTGCGTGTGCATGCGTGTGTGCATGCGTGCGTGCACGTGTGTGTTGAGCCCAGATGGGACTGAATCCGACTGAAACAACGAACCGACATCTGCGTTTCAGTTCATGGTGAATCCTGCAGCTGCTCTGATCTGAGGAGGTTTCAGGTCTCCTCCTCTCTGGTCTGGGATCAGTTTCCAAACATCCTGTTGTTGTTTTTGTTTTTGATGAAGGACCTGAAAGGAACTTCCTCCCATTCTTCATTTAACAGAGATAATCTGTGGAGCTAAAATCCTGATTTATCTGATGTTTGAACAGATTCATCTACAGAAACGATCTGATTGGCTGGAACCAATGGCCTAAACATCCAGATAGATAAAACGGGTTTTAATCTGGATTAAAACAGTGAGAAATCTAAATTAAACTTGGAAAGAAATCAATGCAAAAAGGTTCATTAGGTCCGCTTTTGGAGAAAATCGGTTCTGTATCAACCCTCCAAAACAGAATCGGTGCGTTTTCATTTAAAAAGTGATTTAAAGTTTTTATTTCTCAAAGATTTGTTTTAAATAAAGTTTATTTTTATCTCTGGTATGAAAATTCTTTATTCTCCAAATTAGCAGCTTAAACAAACGATTCTTAGAGCTGTGCTAAAAACATTTAAATAATAAAAACAACAAATATTATTGATGATGATTTTTAAATTTAACTAATTATTTGAATTAAATTATAAAATAAACCTCAGATGATGCTAGTGTTACCATTTAATTACAAGTGTTGCCGTTTTAGTCCATTTGCTAAATTAATCTCAGATTTTCATTAAATTTTAACAAAACAAACATTTAAGTTTTAAAATGAGTAGAAATAAAATTCATTTTTATGCAAACGATTAACAAAAATATTAAACCGAGGATTGTTTTAATAACCTTAAATAAAACCCATTTTGGATGCAACTACAAGCTCCGCCCTCACGTTGGATCCCGTAGACACGGTGCAGAGGTGGAAAGTAACAAATTACATTTACTCACATTACTGTAATTGAGTAGCTTTTTTGTATATTTATACTTTTTAAGTCGTTTTTAAAAGCTGTACTTTTACTTTTACTTAAGTAAGTTTTTAAAAAAGAATTGTAATTCGCTACTTTTACTTGTACTTGAGTAACAAATTATTAAAGTATTGGTACTCGTTCTTAAGTAGGAAATTTTAGTACTCTTTCCACCTCTGACCCGGTGTGTCTTAAGTATGGCCCTTGGTTTTTTGTGACCGCAGTTTTCTCCCTCTGGATTATCTGGATTATTTTCAGATTGAGCTTATTTTTTATATTTGAGCAGAACAAAAAGAAAATCATCAAATTATTCCCGTGGCCCCAGAAAACTTGTGACCGGACGATTTTGGCCCTCGTGTTGAACGGTTCGGACTCCCCCGACTTAGATCAAGATTATAAATCACCCGTTTGCTTCGGTGATGAAAACGTTTGGGTCGTTGTAATTCCAGAGCAGGAAGTGGAACAAATTCCTGCTTGAGAATGAAGAGATTCTTCCTGAGAGGAGAGTCGGCCGTCAGAGCGAACAAACAGAAAACACCCGAGAACTAGAATAAAACAAATAGACCAACATCCTCAGCGCCGTAATAAATCACAAAGAGTAGCCTGAGAGGACACACACACACACACACACACACACACACACACACACACACACACACACACACACACACACCAACAGTGAATAAGAGTAAAATAGTGTAATATAAAATCGAAAAATTCTCACTTGCAGTTTTCCACATAAAAGGCGTCTCGCCGTGGGGGGGTGGGGTCATTTATCAGCCGGCTGCTCTATAAGTTCACGCCTCAGCGGGCCGCTCCACTATTTATTAGGTGGGTTTTCTATGAAGAGCCACATTGATTGTGAATAGTTTAACTTGATGAATGTGTGGATATTATTTATTAAGGCAGCAGCCGGGAGATTAATGCCTGGTTATTGTTTATTACAGTAGAGAGAGGAGGGGGAGGGTGTGTGTGTGTGTGTGTGTGTGTGATGCACAAAAACACACAGCACACACACACACACACACCAAAACGTCTGCACGTACAAGCACATGCAGATGTGTTCTCTGTCTGAGAGGGATTAGAACCGGCAACCCAGCCCAGCGCCATGGAAACCATCAGATAAACAGGAATTTAAAGGCAGACATTCTCAACAACAGGAAATAAATCACAGGTTTTCATTCAGGTGAATTAAAAATGGATTTTCATGTTCGTGTGTAATCTGGAGGTTTCAATCCTCTGGATTAGCACCTAGTTATTGATTTTATCACCTACAGTAATTCATCCTCTCACAAGGATGGACAGATGTGAGTTTAACCTCCTGCTAATCTGGTAATCCAACATGACGCCGGCTCAGAGGTGAACATGAGAGGGGGCGGGGGCTTTTCTGGTTATGGTCCCCCTGGGGTCCCTGCGCTCTGGGGCAGCTCCTGGATCTCTGAGACTTGGAGCTCCTTCCATCTCCTACACATCTTTGAGGGGCAGATCTGTGGCCCCCTCCCACTCTCTGTTGGACGCTCCTATAGAGAAACCTTACATATACAAGCCCCCCCTAAAAAAAAGAAGAGGTGAACACGAGGAGGAACATGATAAAAACACGCCTGTTAGTGGTCAGATTCTAGTTTTAGCCGTTTCAGATTCCTGCCACAGAGAAACCTGATGGATCCGGACCATCCTGGTCCGGATCCACGAATCAGATCCTCCTCGCTGGAGCGGATCTGAGACATGAACTCAGCCGGAAAAATCTAAAAACAATCGAGAAGAAAACTGAATAATCTTATATATTATTACTCTACATTAAATTATAACTCTTATTGCCCCAAATAGATAAAAAGTCCAATAAAGGAAAATATTTCATTGTTTAAAAAAAAATAAATATATATATATATATATATATATATAAATATATGAATATTATATAATATTATAAAATATATATATATATATATATATATATATATATATATATATATATATATATATATGTGGGCTGCATGGTGGCGCAGTTGTTAGCACTGTTGCCTCGCAGCACGAAGGTTGCAGGTTCGAAACTCGGCTGCGACCTTTCTGCGTGGAGTTACGTGTTCTCCCCGTGCATACGTGGGTTTCCTCCGGGTACTCCGGTTTCCCCCACAGATCACAACATGCCCTGTAGGTTATAATTGTAAGTCGCTTTGGATAAAAGCGTCTGCTAAATAAAGAAGCATAAACACACACACACACACATATATATATATATATATATGTATATATACATACATACATATATATACGTATATATATATATATATATATATACATATATATATATATATATATATACACACACATATATATATATATATATATACATACATACATGTATGTATGTATATATACATACATACATATATATATATATATATATATATATATATGTATACATACATACATACATATATATATGTATATATATATATATATATATATATATATATATATATATATATACTGTGTGTATATATATATATATATACTTATATATATATGCATAGATGTATATACTGTATATATATATATATATATATATATATATATATCAAATTTTACTTGTTTGAAGAAAATAAAATAATTTTTCCTAAAAACGTATGAAGTGATCAGCAGAAAACAGTAAACGAGAGAAATGGAGCTGATTTCTGGCAAAAGGACCCGTTTTGGACCCAGAGGTGGTACCGGTTCAGCTTGCTGAAGCTAAGCCGGTCGCTCAGCTTTTATTTTAAGGTCATAATAAAGAAAATAAACAAAACCAAATAAGAAAATATTTTCTGTGTTTTAATTAAATTAATTTGAACAGATAATCAAACTGGAGGATCGTCTGAGCCACTAGAAGCCCATTCCGCGGTTCTTTTGGGTTAGCCGAGCAGCACAGTTAACGTCTCGCAGCCCATCGGCGTCACGCTCTAGCGGCGGCCCACACAGCCGGCGCCACACGCCAACACAAACACATCAAACCCACTCCGGGTTGTCCTTCAGACCAACAGAACTCCGTTTGGATCAGAACAGAACCGATTAGTCATCTTTAACTTGTGTGTGTGAAAACCGGCCCGGCACAATAAACTGTGTGACACCTTTCATCACAGCATGAGGCAGAACCAACAGAACGGGCCGGGTCCGCTCCTCCAACACATGAGCCGATGAAAGAGCCAGAACGTCTGTGTGAGAACCAACCCTCCGACACCAGAACCACGTGTGCTGAGGCGTGCTGTTAGAGGGAGGTCAAAGGTCAGAGAGACCAGGAGAGCTGCAGCGCTGAGGTCCAAATGATCATAGAACATCAGATTTCGGCTCCAAAATTAATCAGAGTTTCACTGATCCAGAACCAGAGACGTTCTGAACAGAACCAGCGAGGATTCATGTTCTTTAACCTGACCTGATCAGCGTTCGCCCACGAGCGGCGCCAGCTTCATTCATTTAAATCCACTAAAACGATCAAATATCTTTTTCCTGAAATTCTGAGTTAGTAGAAACGTTTCTGAGGTTCTGCATCATTTCTCATTTTCACAAGATCTGCTCACTGAACTTCATACTTTATTCTTTGCTCTGTTTTTGCTCCTGAATGAGATTCTGTCCTCGCTGTGGGACAATAAAGGCATTTTCTATTCTTTAGCTTATGTAATTAACAGCTTCGCCATCCGACCAACACCTTTCAGCATCATCAGCGTCTCCAGAAGCACCGCGTCTGCAGCCTGATATCAAATGGAAATCCTGTTTTTATCTCCATCCGAGTCTAGATGATCTGAAGGTGCATCCATCCTTTCTGCTTTGTGCTCGTCCGGTGTCGGTGCGGGATCGGCTCGGGCTCCTTCGACTGCCGATGACGTCACAGTACTGCGAATCTTCTCGGCTTTCACACACGTTTTGGAAAGACATCAGCAGTTTTGTTAATAAATTCTTGTTTGTTAACACCTAAATGTTTTCTTTATAGTTGTTATTTGTTAATAAAACACCATATTATCTTTGTTTGGTAAAGAATGTGAAACTGCATAAAACCAACATCGGACTAACAAACAATAGGACAGTTCTTATATGTGAAGCCACGTCTCTTTGTATTAATGTGGAGCTCGTCTGTATATTTCCTTAGTTGTTATCTAAATACACTCTTTGACTCTAAATGTTGCTTGGTGTCTTTCAATAAAGTTCTTATATTTTATTTTGCCCCATTTCATCAACATCAAGAGCTTTTGAGGGTCACCGTTTATCATCTGCTTATATTTTACATTTCCTTTAGAAATTCAAACATATTTTCTCCAGAACTGTTGATTTTTGGACTACAGGACTACAACCGCTAAGACTACGACCGCAAATTTGTTCTGAACAATCAAAATCATTACGTGATGACGTCACTTCCGTAAGCTTCATGTTCAGCCAATCAACTACTTTGACGTCATCGGCAGTCGAAGGACCCCGAGCCGATCCTGTGCCGACACCGGTTTCAGGACGCTGGGCTCAAATGCTGCAAAGAAATAACGACTCAAAGGGAGAAGATGAAACCAGATGTTTACTGGGGATGTTTCAGTTTTCTGAGCTGATTGTGGACTCACACCCAGAAACGTGTGTGTGTGTGTGTGTGTGCAGCGATGTAGATGGAGGAGTGTTGATTGGCCCATGTGGACCTGGTCTAATCCATAAGGACTTCTCTCTGCCCCACGAGGACGTCTCCTCGCCTTATGAAGACATTTTTCCCTCCAGGCCACTGGCTATAAATCACAGCTCTGACCTCATCGATACACAATCAGTGACACACACACACACACACACACACACACACACACACACACACACACACACACACACACACACACACACACACACACACACACACACACACCAACTCCTGAGAAATTCTTTCCTGTAACTTCATTTAAGTTCTCGCTCTGGTTTTCCCGTTCCGGACATATCGATGAATCCGTTACAGCTCAGAGAACGCCGTCCTCAAACCAAAGGCTCACCGTGAGAGGTGAATTGTGGGTAATGCAGTCTGCTCGCCTCCGCTGCCGGCGTGTTCTCGGCAGCTGAGGCTCTGGTCCAGCTCTGGGCGTGTTAGGAAAGGCAGACACGGTGGAAACGCTGTAAACAATCTGACAACAGCTCACGGCGTATAAATAAATACGGGAGACTACAAAAACAGATGAACATTCACACGTTTGAAAAGGAAAATAAAAACTCCCGATGAATAAACTCAGACAGAAGATGTAAAAGCGTTTAAAACCCAGCCACATGCCACCGAGTGGGTTTTTATTCAAACACCAACACGAAGGATAAGAATAGACTCCTCAGTGACGGATCATTATCCTGCGGCTACACACCCTTCAACATATCTGAGTCCAGCTGAGGCGGCACACATCTGTGTTAGTGTAGTAAATACATCTCCGCCGGGGTCATAAATCTCCTGAACGTCTGCTCTTTAACAACACAATGTCTTCTAACGCCCAACATGCAACACCTTCGGTTTGGTTCAACCAGTGGAAAACGAGAAGGAGCTGAATGTGGCGCATTAACGTCCACAAATCATTCACTGTTTGATTTTTATCAAATATTTATGACTCTAGTCAACAATCCCACTGATGCACGCAGAGCTAAACCTATTTTAAATGCTGATGATTACCCATAATGCTTCTCTCACCTCAGACACGGGCAGTAAACTGAGATGTTAGCCCCCAAAAATCCTTAAAACACACAGGATGAGTGAAAGTCACGTTTGTGTTAAAAACGGCCTCTCTAGGTTTAACCCGCCTCTGGAACAGCAGTGCTAGTAAGACTAACCCTAACTAATTAGAGCCTAAACCGTCCAATCATTTTCATCCTGTTATCTGGGGTGGGGTCACGAGGGCAGCAGCCTAAGGAGGGAGGGAGAGAGAAAGAGAAAGAGAGAGAGAGAGAGAAAGAGCACTTCTGATACAAGTGTTGGTCAGGGTGGCGAGCATGTGCTGTGATTGGTCTAGGTGACGAGCATGTGCTGTGATTGGTCTAGGTGACGAGCATGTGCTGTGATTGGTCTAGGTGACGAGCATGTGCTGTGATTGGTCAGGGTGGCGAGCATGAGCTGTGATTGGTCTAGGTGACGAGCATGTGCTGTGATTGGTCAGGGTGGCGAGCATGTGCTGTGATTGGTCTAGGTGACGAGCATGTGCTGTGATTGGTCTAGGTGACGAGCATGTGCTGTGATTGGTCTAGGTGACGAGCATGTGCTGTGATTGGTCAGGGTGGCGAGCATGAGCTGTGATTGGTCTAGGTGACGAGCATGTGCTGTGATTGGTCAGGGTGGCGAGCATGTGCTGTGATTGGTCTAGGTGACGAGCATGTGCTGTGATTGGTCAGGGTGGCGAGCATGAGCTGTGATTGGTCTAGGTGACGAGCATGTGCTGTGATTGGTCTAGGTGACGAGCATGTGCTGTGATTGGTCTAGGTGACGAGCATGTGCTGTGATTGGTCAGGGTGGCGAGCATGTGCTGTGATTGGTCAGGGTGACGAGCATGTGCTGTGATTGGTCTAGGTGACGAGCATGTGCTGTGATTGGTCAGGGTGGCGAGCATGTGCTGTGATTGGTCAGGGTGGCGAGCATGTGCTGTGATTGGTCAGGGTGACGAGCATGTGCTGTGATTGGCCAGGGTGACGAGCATGTGCTGTGATTGGTCAGGGTGGCGAGCATGTGTTGTGATTGGTCAGGGTGACGAGCATGTGCTGTGATTGGTCTAGGTGACAAGCCTGTGTTGTGATTGGTCCGGGTGACGAGCATGTGCTGTGATTGGTCAGGGTGGCGAGCATGTGCTGTGATTGGTCAGGGTGACGAGCATGTGCTGTGATTGGCCAGGGTGGCGAGCATGTGTTGTGATTGGTCAGGGTGACGAGCATGTGCTGTGATTGGTCTAGGTGACAAGCCTGTGCTGTGATTGGTCAGGGTGGCGAGCATGTGCTGTGATTGGTCTAGGTGACGAGCATGTGCTGTGATTGGTCAGGGTGGCGAGCATGTGCTGTGATTGGTCTAGGTGACGAGCATGTGCTGTGATTGGTCAGGGTGGCGAGCATGTGCTGTGATTGGCCAGGGTGGCGAGCATGTGCTGTGATTGGTCTAGGTGACGAGCATGTGCTGTGATTGGTCTAGGTGACGAGCATGTGCTGTGATTGGCCAGGGTGGCGAGCATGTGCTGTGATTGGTGCGGGTGACGAGCATGTGCTGTGATTGGTCAGGGTGGCGAGCATGTGCTGTGATTGGTCAGGGTGATGAGCATGTGCTGTGATTGGTCAGGGTGACGAGCATGTGCTGTGATTGGTCAGGGTGACGAGCATGTGCTGTGATTGGTCAGGGTGACGAGCATGTGCTGTGATTGGTCAGGGTGACGAGCATGTGCTGTGATTGGTCAGGGTGATGAGCATGTGCTGTGATTGGTCAGGGTGACGAGCATGTGCTGTGATTGGTCAGGGTGGCGAGCATGTGCTGTGATTGGTCAGGGTGATGAGCATGTGCTGTGATTGGTCAGGGTGGCGAGCATGTGCTGTGATTGGCCAGGGTGATGAGCATGTGCTGTGATTGGCCAGGGTGGCGAGCATGTGTTGTGATTGGTCAGGGTGACGAGCATGTGCTGTGATTGGTCTAGGTGACAAGCCTGTGTTGTGATTGGTCCGGGTGACGAGCATGTGCTGTGATTGGTCAGGGTGACGAGCATGTGCTGTGATTGGTCCGGGTGACGAGCATGTGCTGTGATTGGTCCGGGTGACGAGCATGTGTTGTGATTGGTCCGGGTGACGAGCATGTGCTGTGATTGGTCCGGGTGACAAGCCTGTGCTGTGATTGGTCTAGGTGACGAGCATGTGCTGTGATTGGTCAGGGTGGCGAGCATGTGCTGTGATTGGTCTGTTCTGTCCGCTTTACTACGTTTGGATTGAACAAAACAAGATGACAGGGATTTGATTAAGTGTACATCTCTGACTTCCTTTAAATTGGATATAAAACAATATAAATATGTAATATAATATATGAATCTAAAACATGGCGAACAGAAAATGGGACATCACTGATGTTCGAGTGAATTTCTCATTCATCTCTAGTTTTTGTTTCTTTACCAGAATATGAGAAAAATAATGAACATTTATTAAACACAGAAGGACGACCGCAGAAAAACATTTAACCCGTTTAAAACACCCGGCTCTACGACGAGACGCTGCGTCCATCGGCCGTCCGTGTGAGTGATTATATTCACATACAAACAAACTTTATTCATAAACAACATCAGGCAGCAGAACAAGACCTGAAATCTGACCGCTGATGATCAAAGCGGTTTGTAAGAATAACCGTTTTCCCCAAAAGCTCTAATGACTGTTTGACTCAGCTGAGCCGTAAACACATCAATCATAAGAGCAGAGCTCATTCATTTGGTCCACTGCTGTGGTTTCAGCTGCATCGCTTCAGTAATACGTAACGAATATCAGCCGGGCTAATCCACGTTCTGATTCATCACTCGTCACCTTCACACAACCTAAACAGTCTCCTGCATCCCCACAGCAGTTAAAACCCAATCAAAGCACTTCCAGAGCCTGGCGGACGTTAACAAACGGCTGCTCTGATGATGGATCCTGCTGAAATGACACCGAGGGAAACGACAAAGAGAAAGTTCCCAAACAGAAACAGTCAGCGGAAAATCAAACCCGAGAACGGGCGGCGGGTTTTAAAAATGGAATAAAGAGCCATCAGTCTTCCGCTCCTACCGTCCTCATCAGGTAAGCATCAATAATCACATGAACAGAAGTGTGTGTGTGTGTGTGTGTGTGTGTGGGGGGGGGGGGGGGGGGGGCATGAACAGGCATAAAGGACAGTTACTCCAGAGATGGATTACCAGCGAAAATCTGAGAAAACTGGATGAAAATAAAGACAATGAACTCTGAGACCAATCGATGACACGTACGATAATCAATCAGCCAGTAACCCCTTTAAAACCCGAATATTCACAATAACCCGGTTCCGCAGGTCCTTGTAAACACCGCCAGAAACCCGGATATGCTCATAACCGGGTTTTTAAAATTCTGGTTACTACACCTGGGGTAACCCTTTTCTCACCCGAATGTTTGGTCGTGTAAACGCATATCGGGATATCCCCATCGAAGCGTGTGTTCTGCGCATGCTCTGTTCTCAAGGAATCTTGGTCTTTTGAGTAGCGAGACGTCTTGTATGCGCCAGAACACCGGAAGTAAACAACAAGTTGGGAGCAACATGGCGAGTCGCAGCACAGCACCACACTTTCGAAGTGACGAGGAAACTAAAGCACAAACAAACGCGGTCGCTATCTCTTCCGAACTGGGAAAAATTTTGTTTTCACGGATACCGGAATGAGAAGAACCGGAAATGACGCGTATTGCGTCTGGACGTAGTCCATATGTCCTGACGCTACCCCAACGTCCGCATTTAAATCGGGTTATGCAAGTTAGAGGTAACTCTTTCTATTTATGCTTGTAAACGGGTTATTCTGATCAACTCAGAAACCCAAATACCGACCTTAACCCGATCATAACCCGGATATTGGCTGCATGTAAACGTAGTCAATGATCTCTCGAGCTAATCGGTAAACTCTCTTCTTCAGAACATCTGATTTCAACCACAGATTTAAAACCACCCTGAGCTCCTGAAGCTGACTGCATTTACTTGTTTTTACTATTAAACTAAGGGTTTGGGGTGTTTTTATATAAATAATAAATAGATAATTACATCTTTATTTGTTAGCTATTCCTGTAGCGGTGTCCACAGAGGAACTCGGGAACTCCTTTAATCACGCACAATAACACTCTGCAGAGACACAGCACCATTATCTGTCAGGCACAAGGGCAGACGACCCTAACCTCTTCACTTTTTTATACGTTCCTCTCTCCGACTCGGTG
Source organism: Nothobranchius furzeri (assembly GCF_043380555.1). Classification (NCBI taxonomy): domain Eukaryota; kingdom Metazoa; phylum Chordata; class Actinopteri; order Cyprinodontiformes; family Nothobranchiidae; genus Nothobranchius; species Nothobranchius furzeri. The sequence continues at coordinate 37,357,961 of NC_091750.1, read as the reverse complement.
CTAGCGCTAAAGCTCCTAAACTCCTGTTGATGCTAACCTGAGCTAAGACATCAGGATGGTTGACCACACACAGAAGTCAAAGATCAACAAGATGAAAGGATGAAATACTTCAAGAGTTAAAAGGTAAAACACTCATCCAGTCATGCGGTCAACCCTCATGGGGTAAATAAATGATTATATGTTGGTTTAAAGGTAGTAAAAAGTGCAATTAAAGCTGCTTTCCGGAGTTTTCACCTTTCAGAAATCCGTAAAAGTCATTATCTTATCATGTACTGTGATATAATGTCAACAATACGTCTTTTTTTTTTGTTTAGCACGCCCCCTGCCTCGCAGAGCTCCGTTCAATAGGGAACTGAGCCCCGACCAGAGCTAACCAATAGCGTTAGACTCCCGCTTACTTGCTTCAAATTTAAGGAATACCTTAGTTGATGCGGAGTTGATTAACTTTTCACGGACAAGTAAGTCTCTAAAATTTAAATATATGAAAACACAACGTGACATGAGAATAACACTCGTAAAGCAGCGTGTTTTAGCTGCTTGTTGCTACAGAAGCACGTTTATAAACGGAAACGTGAAGTCGCCATCTTAAACAGAGAAACAGAGTTTTTGTGTGATATGCTCGTCAGCCACTAGATGGCGCCATCGGATAAGAGAAATGCTCCGGAAAGAGGCTTTAACTGAAATTAAAATATATTTAGAGATAATGAGAAATAGACGCCTGACATGTTTTAACAGTGAAGTTCTGCAGTCATCAGTTTATTTAAGTAAGTAATTTTTATTTAAATGGCACTCGTCACAGATAGAACGTCACTTTAGTCCGTGAGGCAGACACCTTGTCTACTTTTAAGAATAGGCTTAAAACATTTTATTTGATAGGGCCTATTGATAGGGATAATGGACAAATTGGTCTTAGGTGAAGGGTGAGACAAAGAACGGTTCGAAGGATCTTTCATGGCAGTTAAAACGAAGAGTCGGAGTACCCGGCCCGGAGGGTTACCGGGGTCCCACCCTGGAGCCAGGCCTGGGGTTGGGGCCCGTGAGCGAGCGCCTGGTGGCCGGGCTTTCGCCCATGGGGCCGGGCCGGGCCCAGCCCGAACCGGATACATGGGCTCGTCCAACTGTGGACCCACCACCCGCAGGAGGAACATGAAGGGTCCGGTGCCATGCGAATCGGGTGGCAGACCAAGGCGGGAGCCTTGGCGGTCCAATCCCCGGACAAGAAAACTAGTTTTTGGGACATGGAACGTCACCTCGCTGGCGGGGAAGGAGCCGGAGCTTGTGGCAGAGGTTGAGCGGTACCGGCTAGATATAGTCGGACTCACCTCGACACATTGCATTGGCTCTGGAACCCGAGACCTGGAGAGGGGTTGGACACTCTACTTTGCTGGAGTTGCTCCGGGTGAGAGGCGGAGGGCTGGGGTTGGCTTTTTGTTAGCCCCGAGACTCTCTGCCTGTGTGTTGGGGTTTACACCGGGGGACAAGAGGGTAGCTTCCTTGCGCCTTCGGGTCGGGGAACGGGTCCTGACTGTTGTTTGTGCTTATGGGCCAAATATCAGTTCAGAGTACCCACCCTTTTTGGAGTCCCTGGGACGAGTGCTAGATAGTGCTCCATCAGGGGACTCCATTGTCCTGCTGGGGGACTTCAATGCTCACGTGGGCAATGACAGCTTGACCTGGAGGGGTGTGATTGGGAGGAACGGCCCACCTAATCTGAACTCGAGCGGTGTTTTGTTATTGGACTTCTGTGCAAGCCGCAGTTTGGCCATAACGAACACCATGTTCGAACATAAGGATGCCCACCGGTACACTTGGTACCAGGGCAGCCTAGGTCACAGGTCGATGATAGATTTTGTAGTCGTATCATCTGACCTGCGGCCGTATGTTTTGGACACCCGAGTGAAGAGAGGGGCGGAGCTGTCAACTGATCACCACCTGGTGGTGAGTTGGATCAGATGGCAAGGGAACATGCCGCGTAGACCTGGCAGATCCAAACGCATAGTGAGGGTCTGCTGGGAACCCCTGGCAGAAGAACCTGTCAAGACGGTCTTCAACTCCCACCTCCGGCAGAGCTTTGACCACGTCCCGAGAGCAGTGGGGGACATTGAGTCCGAGTGGGCCTTGTTCCACTCTGCGATTGTCGAGGCGGCTGTTGCTAGCTGTGGTCGTAAGGTGGCCGGTGCCAGTCGTGGTGGCAACCCCCGTACCCGCTGGTGGACACCAGAGGTTCGGGGAGCCGTCAGGCTGAAGAAGGAGGCCTACAGGGCGTGGCTGGTCTGTGGGTCTCCGGAGGCAGCAGACAGGTACCGGATAGCCAAGCGGGGTGCAGCAGTGGCAGTTGCCGAGGCAAAATCTCGGGCGTGGGAGGAGTTTGGTGAGGCCATGGAGAAAGACTATCGATCGGCTCCAAAGAGGTTCTGGCAAACTGTCCGGCGCCTCAGGAAAGGAAGGCAGCAACTCGCTCACACTGTTTACAGTGGGCATGGGGAGCTGCTGACGTCAACTGAGGCTATAGTCGGACGGTGGAAGGAATACTTTGAGGAGCTCCTCAATCCCACCAATGCGCATTCCGAGGAGGAACCAGAGCTGGGAGGCCTGGGGATGGACTGTCCGATCTCGGGGGCAGAAGTTGCTGAGGTAGTCAAACAACTACACAGCGGCGGAGCCCCGGGGGCGGATGAGGTTCGTCCTGGGTATCTCAAGGCTATGGATGTTGTAGGGCTGTCATGGTTGACACGTCTCTACAACATTGCGTGGTCATCGGGGGCAGTTCCTAGGGAGTGGCAGACCGGGGTGGTGGTCCCCATCTTTAAGAAGGGTGACCTGAGGGTGTGTTCCAACTATAGGGGGATCACACTCCTCAGCCTCCCTGGAAAGGTCTACGCCAAGGTACTGGAGAGGAGGGTCCGATCGATAGTTGAATCTCAGATAGAGGAGGAGCAATGTGGTTTTCGTCCTGGCCGTGGAACTGTGGACCAGCTCTATACCCTTGCAAGGGTGATGGAGGGGGCATGGGAGTTTGCCCAACCAATCCACATGTGCTTTGTGGATTTGGAGAAGGCTTATGACCGTGTCCCCAGGGGCACCCTGTGGGGGACGCTCCAGGAGTATGGGGTGGGTGGCTTTCTGTTAAGGGCCATTCAGTCCCTTTACCAGAGGAGCGTGAGTTTGGTCCGCATAGCCGGTAGTAAGTCGGACCTGTTCCCAGTGAGGGTTGGACTCCGCCAGGGCTGCCCTTTGTCACCGGTTCTGTTCATCACTTTTATGGACAGAATTTCTAGACGCAGCCGTGGTGTGGAGTGTGTCGAGTTTGGTGGCAGGAGAATCTCGTCTCTGCTTTTTGCGGATGATGTGGTCCTCCTAGCTTCATCCAGCTCTGACCTTCAGCTCTTGCTGGGTAGGTTCGCGGCCGAATGTGAAGCGGCTGGGATGAGGATCAGCACCTCCAAATCTGAGACCATGGTTCTCGACCGGAAAAGGGTGGCTTGCCACCTCCGGGTCGGGGGAGAGGTCCTTCCTCAAGTGGAGGAGTTTAAGTATCTCGGGGTCTTGTTCACGAGTGAGGGTAGGAGGGATCGGGAGATCGACAGGCGGATTGGTTCGGCGTCTGCAGTGATGCGGACGCTGAGCCGATCTGTCATGGGGAAGAGGGAGCTGAGCCAGAAAGCCAGGCTCTCGATTTACCGGTCGATCTACGTCCCAATCCTCACCTATGGTCATGAGCTTTGGGTAATGACCGAAAGAACGAGATCGCGGATACAAGCGGCCGAAATGAGTTTCCTCCGTAGGGTGGCCGGGCTCAGCCTTAGAGATAGGGTGAGGAGCTCGGACATTCGGGAGGGACTCGGAGTAGAACCGCTGCTCCTCCGGATCGAAAGGAGCCAGTTGAGGTGGTTTGGGCATCTGGTCAGGATGCCTCCTGGACGCCTCCCCGGGGAGGTGTTTCGGGCATGTCCTGCCGGCAGAAGGCCCCCGGGTCGACCCAGGACACGTTGGAGAGGTTACATCTCCAATCTGGTCCGGGAACGCCTTGGGGTCCTACCGGAGGAGCTGGTGGACAAGGCCGGGGAGAGGATGGCCTGGAGCTCCCTAATTGGGATGCTGCCCCCGCGACCCGGACCCGGATAAGCGGAGGAAGACGAAGACGAAGACGAAGGGCCTATGGTTAAAATCTGATGTTAGCCTAAATCTGGACAAGTGGGGGAGTAGAGGGAGGTGGAGTGTACAGTCGGTAAAGACGGCTCTCCCTTGCCCTGCCTCCAACATGCCTCCATCTAGAAGGCTAGGTTATCCAGAGTTATCTCTGTAGTTATGCTGCTATAGGCTTAGACTGCTGGAGGACACACTGACCACTTTCCACACTCTACTGCTTTCTTCTACAATCTGCTCTTTAACTGTATTATTTCCTGCTATTTCAGCTGTTAACTTTATTTTTTCTCTAAGTGTTTTTCTCTCCAGAAGAAGCTACAACGATGTTCTGCTGAGCTGTGGTGGCCTCATGGAGGGGGCCATCGTCTAGCACACTGCTGCTAACCACTTAAACATTCTCCCTCTCCTGATAACAACTTTTTACCCTCTTTGACATTGAATGTGATACTACTAGTTTACCCGTTTAATTGTAGATCCACTAGGATAAATACAATAAAGTTTATCTCTCACCAAATAGAATATTTACTAAGAAATCACAATGTAACTATAGACACATTACTTGGTGTGTGTGTGTGTGTGTGTGTGTGTGTGTGTGTGTGTGTGTGTGTGTGTGTGTGTGTGTGTGTCTGCTCTGTCTCTGAATTCTAAAGTTAACGGGTAACCAGTGCAGAGACGTCAGAATAGGAGTGATGTGTGCTCTTCTGTTTGCTCCAGTCAGGAGCCTCGCTGCACAGTTCTGGACCAACTGAAGGAGGCCAAAGGGTTTTTTTGTTAAAAAATGTGAAGAGTGTGTTACAGTAACCAAGACGGGAGGAGATAAAGGCACGGAGAACCATTTCAAGTTCATGTTTTGACACCAACCTTCGCAGTTTGGAGATATTTTATTTAGACCTGCATAATTATTACTGCAGGATTAATAACTGGTAAAGACCAACGAGAGCTGAGGATGTTCTGAGAGTTTATGAATTTAGATCTAATGTGAGGTCCGGAGCAGCAGGACCGGTTCTGTTTGGCTTGTTCAGCTGAATTTTATCTGCTCCTCCGTCCCATAAAACCTTCTTATTGACAGGCAGCTCCTCATCGACCCCCCACCCCCCATATCCAGCCCACATTTTTCTTCCCTGTGAGTATTAGTTTATTGAATAAGTGGCATCTGTTTTCCTGGCCCCGTCACCGTAAGGCGAGGTATTTCTCACTGACGCGAGCCGCTGATTTATACGCCGCTCTGACTCTCCCCACAAAAAAAAGCTAAGCAAAAAATTTCTAATACATCCTGCATCCCACCACACACACACACACACACACACACACACACACACACGCATACACGCACGAGCACACACACACAAACTTGCACACATTCACACACGCACGCACACACACACACACGCACGCACACACACACACACACACGCACTCACGAGCACACACACACACACACACAAACTTGCACGCACTCACACACGCACGCACACATACACATGCACACACACACTCACAAGCATCACACTCACACAAACTCACACACACGCACGCACACACGCACTCACACACATTCACGCACACACACACACGCACTCACACACACGTGCGAACGCAAACACACACACACACACAAACTTGCACGCACTCACACACGCACACAAACACACACACACTGGCACACACACACACACATGCGCGCACAAACTCGCACACACGCACGTGCGCACGCAAACACTCACACAAGCACTCTCACACACACACACATGCATGCGCACACACACACACGCATGCACGCACTCACACACGCACACACACACACACAAACTTGCACGCATGCACACACACACACACACATTCACGCACTCACACACACACACATGCATGCAATCACACGCACGCACGCACTCACACACCCACACACACACACACACACGTGCAAACGCAAACACACACACACGCACACACACACACAAACTTGTACGCACTCACACACGCACACGCACACACACACACAAACTTGTACGCACTCACACACGCACACAAACACACACACACAGGCACACACACACACACACATGCGCGCACACACTCGCACACACGCACGTGCGCACGCAAACACTCACACAAGCACTCTCACACACACGCATGCGCACACACACACACACGCATGCACGCACTCACACACACACGCACTCACACACGCACACACACACACACACACAAACTTGCACGCACGCACACACACACATTCACGCACTCACACACACACACATGTACGCAATCACACGCACGCACGCACTCACACACCCACACACACGCACACACACACACACGTGCAAACGCAAACACACACGCACGCACAACTTGGCAGATGTAATTCCAACTCCAACACTGTTGGTCGTCCACTGATGGTGAGATGGTGAGACAACCGCGTCTGCAGGAGAACTCTAACAGCTTGCTTCGTGTTCTAAAGGTTCTGAAGGTTTCAGCTAAACCAAGACAAGTCTGACTTGTGGAGAGTCGACGTTCCTGTTTGCAGCCAAGAGAAAGGAAAAATCTGATTTTCTTCCCATAAACCTTGAAGGGATTTTAGCGTTCAGACTCTTTTATTTCCGTAACTGAAACTGATGAAGTCATCTTTCATTTCCTCAGCAGCTTGTAGCCACTGATGTATTTTACAAAGCTTCAAAATATAAAACGCTGAACAAGAAAGAGGAAATAAAACCAGATCGGATTATAATAATTAGCAGTAAAACATTAGGGAGCGAATAAGAAAAATAAAGTTGATTCAGGGTTAAACACCTCCAACTCCGAGTCTAAATCCAGTAAACGTGGTACCAGAGCCTTCTACGGCTCACAGCAGCACACACTTTCTCTGCCTTTAGTATTAAAATACTAAATAAAGTATTTTGTGTGTACTGTGCTGTCGAGCAGGTAAAACGCTGCATCTTATTTTTAAACTGCCACTTGAGTTTGGCCTGCGTGTCTGGTAGTTTGGTACCTGCAGCTATCTGGACCAAGAAAAAGATGTCCGCTTCAGGCTTACACCAACATTTTAGCTGTTCGGTAAATCTCTTCACCATCACGTGTTCCTTTCATGTTTTTGGTGCTAAAGGATCCTTCAGAAGAACTGCCCTCGCTCCCCTGCAGCACTAGCATCACCTGTAGCTGTTGCATGGTGTGTTGGAGGAACATCAGCAGCTTCTCTTACCGGTCAGGGTTCTGAGGACACACGTGCATCTGCAGCAGGATCCTCTGGGTGAAGGTCTTGAAGCACTGACCACACTTCCACAGATGCCAGTCGCTGAACTCGCTGCTCAGCTGGCTGGTAGAGGTGGGACTCGCCAGGACTCGCTGGTTTTTAGAACCCAGCTGACCAAACGTGGAGTCGGACTGGACTCCGACGCCGACCTTGTCCAGCAGCGAGAAACTTCGAGGACACGGAGAGTGGGGGAAGACCATGGACCTCAGCAGCGTGGCCGGGGGGGTGGAGGAGGAAGACGAGGAGGAAGAGGAAGGCTTTCCATTTTTACTTAGGGACTGGAGGGACTCTTGTCTGGACATGGCCTCCACCACCGTAGCCGGGACGTTTACTGGAAAAGACAACAAAACACCAGAGATCAACTTGACTTATGTTTTAATACATCAGCAGAAGGCTCTAAGAGGAACGAATGCCTTGCAGGTCGTACTCTGGGGGAAAAGATCTGGTGCACGTGTTTGAGGACAAAGAATTCATCTAGAGGAGAAAGTAGCTTCACAGGGTATCCGCGGGTCCTTAAAAGGTCTTAAATTTACTTTTCCAAATTTAAGGCCTTGAAAATCCTTCAAAATGACAAGTAATCCTTAAATACGGTTTCCAAAGGTCTTAAATTACCAAAGACCCAATAAACAAGATTATTTTATTTCTATGACATTTTCGTGAATTTCTAGTTAGCGTTCAGCATTTTTTGTGTACGATGTTGGCGTCAGCGGAACCGTTCACATTCAGTTGGTTGTGAAAGGGGGCTATTTTTAGATGAGCACAAGCTCCCACTAGCACATAAGCTAGTGGGAGCTTGTGCCATGGGGAAGTGCAAGTTTAATGGTAAATGGATGGTTAATCCCACGTTCGCGACATGGAAAGTATAGCAGAAATTAAATTTTAAAAAATAGCTTAAATTTGGTCAAAGTGGCCTTAAAAAAGGTCTTAAAAAGTCTTAAATTTGGCTCCCCTAAACCTGCAGTTACCCTGCTTCAGACAGCAGGATTTAGAGCCTTACTTCCTGATATGTGGACATCTCTCCTCTAATTGGCTAACAGCAACATGACTCTACCACCGACTCAGTTTGCTCTGCAACGTTGATGTTTTATCTCCACAAATAACACAAGCCTGGAGGAGTTCTGCCGTGTGGTGGAGCTGCTAATGCTAACAGTTAGCTTCTGCTAGCAGAGACGTTCCCTGCTGCTTCCTGGACGCTAAACCAACAACAGCCTTCCCCGTCGTGAGTCAAGATGGGTGAGTCCATGAATGTTAGTGACAGTGTGACGTGGATCTGTCAGGGTTTTCTAATCTGTCTGTTTTCTATCAGAAGCTGATGCAGGAGATAGGTGTAGGAGACTATCTTCATGTTCAGCCTGCATGAAACACTCAGAGTGACCCGTTAGAATCAGAGATCTTTAAAAAATGGGTTTTCAGTGAACGACACCTTTAAGTCACATTTAAACAAACGAGTTGCCGTGTAAAAGTGTGTAAACTAGAGTTGAGTAACCTGCTGAAGCCGGCTGTCCTCCCGTGACCCAGAAGTCGGACCTGGACCAACGTAGGGGTCTGGTTCTAGTGCAAAATTACTGTTGCCGGCTTTGGTTTTCATCCTGTGAAACTGGTTTGTTTGTAGAAAGTCGGCGTGACGACTGACTGCAAGTCAAACCGTTGTCCCGCAACACCAGACGGAGAATTTAGTTTCCGATCAAGAACCAGCAGAACCGTTGCCTCTGTGATGACAACTTCCTCCCTCCCCCCCAAACCAGAACCCACTCTCGGTTCTGCAGATTAGCGGCGACAGGCCAGGTGGCTCTCTGCGGCGCGTTTTCAACTGTCAAGACAAATAATTTTCTGATTTAATTTGCAACAATCAGGTTGAGTTATGAGGGGCCTACAGAGCCTACAATACCCATAATGCCTCCAGTTAACGAACTCTCAACTCAAACACCTCAACAGTGGAAGTTTCAGGTGCTTAAAAAACATTTGTGTATTCGTGTCAGACTTTTATTCTGAAGGAAAACAGGAAATTCTGAGTGGGTCCAAGAGTAAAAACCCACTCAGAACAAACTGTTGGGTTCTAGAGAACAAAGAGGTTCTCCATCTTGGGTCGTTCTAAAAATAAATCCTGTTTCAACTTCGAACTCCCAGACCAAGATAAAAGCTCCGATAGTTTCTGTTTTTGTTTATCAGGAGCAGTGAAACGTATCAACTCTCGGTCGCTCAGGACATCTGACCAGTCCTGGACGTTCTGACCAGTCCTGGACGTTCTGACCAGTCCTGGACGTTCTGATCAGTCCTGGACTATCTGACCAGTCCTGGACGTTCTGACCAGTCCTGGGCGTTCTGACCAGTCCTGGACTTTCTGACCAGTCCTGGACGTTCTGACCAGTGCTGGACGTTCTGACCAGTGCTGGACGTTCTGACCAGTCCTGGACGTTCTGATCAGTCCTGGACTATCTGACCAGTCCTGGACGTTCTGACCAGTCCTGGGCGTTCTGACCAGTCCTGGACTATCTGACCAGTCCTGGACGTTCTGACCAGTCCTGGGCGTTCTGACCAGTCCTGGACTTTCTGACCAGTCCTGGACTTTCTGACCAGTGCTGGACGTTCTGACCAGTCCTGGACGTTCTGATCAGTCCTGGACTTTCTGACCAGTCCTGGACTTTCTGACCAGTCCTGGACGTTCTGACCAGTGCTGGATGTTCTGACCAGTCCTGGATGTTCTGACCAGTCCTGGACGTTCTGACCAGTGCTGGATGTTCTGACCAGTCCTGGACGTTCTGACCAGTGCTGGACGTTCTGACCAGTCCTGGACGTTCTGATCAGTCCTGGACTTTCTGACCAGTCCTGGACTTTCTGACCAGTCCTGGACGTTCTGACCAGTGCTGGATGTTCTGACCAGTCCTGGACGTTCTGACCAGTCCTGGACTATCTGACCAGTCCTGGACGTTCTGACCAGTCCTGGACGTTCTGATCAGTCCTGGACTATCTGAACAGTCCTGGACTTTCTGACCAGTCCTGGACGTTCTGACCAGTGCTGGACGTTCTGACCAGTCCTGGACGTTCTGACCAGTCCTGGACGTTCTGATCAGTCCTGGACTATCTGACCAGTCCTGGACGTTCTGACCAGTCCTGGGCGTTCTGACCAGTCCTGGACTATCTGACCAGTCCTGGACGTTCTGACCAGTCCTGGGCGTTCTGACCAGTCCTGGACTATCTGACCAGTCCTGGACGTTCTGACCAGTCCTGGACGTTCTGACCAGTCCTGGACTTTCTGACCAGTCCTGGACGTTCTGACCAGTGCTGGACGTTCTGATCAGTCCTGGACTTTCTGACCAGTCCTGGACTTTCTGACCAGTCCTGGACGTTCTGACCAGTGCTGGATGTTCTGACCAGTCCTGGATGTTCTGACCAGTCCTGGACGTTCTGACCAGTGCTGGACGTTCTGACCAGTCCTGGACGTTCTGATCAGTCCTGGACTTTCTGACCAGTCCTGGACTT